>NW_027472921.1:0-164124 GCF_030347505.1 Rhynchophorus ferrugineus
GGCTCTGCTTCTAACTTGGGCCCAAATTGTAAAATGGTCTTACCTATTGGCGATTTCGTTCCAATTCACATTCCAAGTAATATTCGGCATGCTAATTACATTGCCGATTGCCAAATTGCATTATCTCTTATAGTTTCCGAGATATGGACTATCGATAATTTACACCTTAGGCTCTGCTTCTAACTTGGGCCCAAATTGTAAAATGGTCTTATCTATTGGCGACTTCGTTCCAATTCACATTCCAAGTAATATTCGGCATGCTAATTACATTGCCGGTTGCCAAATTGCATTATCTCTTATAGTTTCCGAGATATGGACTATCGATAATTTACACCTTAGGCTCTGCTTCTAACTTGGGCCCAAATTGTAAAATGGTCTTATCTATTGGCGATTTCGTTCCAATTCACATTCCAAGTAATATTCGGTATGCTAATTACATTGCCGGTTGCCAAATTGCATTATCTCTTATAGTTTCCGAGATATGGACTATTGATAATTTACACCTTAGGCTCTGCTTCTAACTTGGGCCCAAATTGTAAAATGGTCTTATCTATTGGCGATTTCGTCCCAATTCACATTCCAAGTGATATTCGGCATGCTAATTACATTGCCGGTTGCGAAATTGCATTATCCCTTATAGTTTCCGAGATATGGACTATCAATAATTTACACCTTAGGTTCTGCTTCTAACTTGGGCCCAAATTGTAAAATGGTCTTATCTATTGGCGATTTCGTTCCAATTCACATTCCAAGTAATATTCGGCATGCTAATTACATTGCCGGTTGCCAAAATGCATTATCTCTTATAGTTTCCGAGATATGGACTATCGATAATTTACACCTTAGGCTCTGCTTCTAACTTGGGCCCAAATTGTAAAATGGTCTTATCTATTGGCGATTTCGTTCCAATTCACATTCCAAGTAATATTCGGCATGCTAATTACATTGCCGGTTGCCAAATTGCATTATCTCTTATAGTTTCCGAGATATGGACTATCGATAATTTACACCTTAGGCTCTGCTTCTAACTTGGGCCCAAATTGTAAAATGGTCTTATCTATTGGCGATTTCGTTCCAATTCACATTCCAAGTAATATTCGGCATGCTAATTACATTGCCGGTTGCCAAATTGCATTATCTCTTATAGTTTCCGAGATATGGACTATCGATAATTTACACCATAGGCTCTGCTTCTAACTTGGGCCCAAATTGTAAAATGGTCTTATCTATTGGCGATTTCGTTCCAATTCACATTCCAAGTAATATTCGGCATGCTAATTACATTGCCGGTTGCCAAATTGCATTATCTCTTATAGTTTCCGAGATATGGACTATCGATAATTTACACCATAGGCTCTGCTTCTAACTTGGGGCCAAATTGTAAAATGGTCTTATCTATTGGCGATTTCGTTCCAATTCACATTCCAAGTAATATTCGGCATGCTAATTACATTGCCGGTTGCCAAATTGCATTATCTCTTATAGTTTCCGAGATATGGACTATCGATAATTTACACCTTAGGCTCTGCTTCTAACTTGGGCCCAAATTGTAAAATGGTCTTATCTATTGGCGATTTCGTTCCAATTCGCATTCCAAGTAATATTCGGCATGCTAATTAAATTGCCGGTTGCCAAATTGCATTATCTCTTATAGTTTCCGAGATACGGACTATCGATAATTTACACCTTAGGCTCTGCTTCTAACTTGGGCCCAAATTGTAAAATGGTCTTATCTATTGGCGATTTCGTTCCAATTCACATTCCAGGTAATATTCGGTATGCTAATTACATTGCCGGTTGCCAAATTGCATTATCTCTTATAGTTTCCGAGATATGGACTATTGATAATTTACACCTTAGGCTCTGCTTCTAACTTGGGCCCAAATTGTAAAATGGTCTTATCTATTGGCGATTTCGTCCCAATTCACATTCCAAGTGATATTCGGCATGCTAATTACATTGCCGGTTGCGAAATTGCTTTATCCCTTATAGTTTCCGAGATATGGACTATCAATAATTTACACCTTAGGTTCTGCTTCTAACTTGGGCCCAAATTGTAAAATGGTCTTATCTATTGGCGATTTCGTTCCAATTCACATTCCAAGTAATATTCGGCATGCTAATTACATTGCCGGTTGCCAAAATGCATTATCTCTTATAGTTTCCGAGATATGGACTATCGATAATTTACACCTTAGGCTCTGCTTCTAACTTGGGCCCAAATTGTAAAATGGTCTTATCTATTGGCGATTTCGTTCCAATTCACATTCCAAGTAATATTCGGCATGCTAATTACATTGCCGGTTGCCAAATTGCATTATCTCTTATAGTTTCCGAGATATGGACTATCGATAATTTACACCTTAGGCTCTGCTTCTAACTTGGGCCCAAATTGTAAAATGGTCTTATCTATTGGCGATTTCGTTCCAATTCACATTCCAAGTAATATTCGGCATGCTAATTACATTGCCGGTTGCCAAATTGCATTATCTCTTATAGTTTCCGAGATATGGACTATCGATAATTTACACCATAGGCTCTGCTTCTAACTTGGGCCCAAATTGTAAAATGGTCTTATCTATTGGCGATTTCGTTCCAATTCACATTCCAAGTAATATTCGGCATGCTAATTACATTGCCGGTTGCCAAATTGCATTATCTCTTATAGTTTCCGAGATATGGACTATCGATAATTTACACCATAGGCTCTGCTTCTAACTTGGGGCCAAATTGTAAAATGGTCTTATCTATTGGCGATTTCGTTCCAATTCACATTCCAAGTAATATTCGGCATGCTAATTACATTGCCGGTTGCCAAATTGCATTATCTCTTATAGTTTCCGAGATATGGACTATCGATAATTTACACCTTAGGCTCTGCTTCTAACTTGGGCCCAAATTGTAAAATGGTCTTATCTATTGGCGATTTCGTTCCAATTCACATTCCAAGTAATATTCGGCATGCTAATTACATTGCCGGTTGCCAAATTGAATTATCTCTTATAGTTTCCGAGATATGGACTATCGATAATTTACACCTTAGGCTCTGCTTCTAACTTCGGACCAAATTGTAAAATGGACTTACCTGTTGGCGATTTCGTTCCAATTCACATTCCAAGTGATATTCGGCATGCTAATTACATTGCCGGTTGCCAAATTGCATTATCTCTTATAGTTTCCGAGATATGGACTATCGATAATTTACACCTTAGGCTCTGCTTCTAACTTGGGCCCAAATTGTAAAATGGTCTTATCTATTGGCGATTTCGTTCCAATTCACATTCCAAGTAATATTCGGCATGCTAATTACACTGCCGGTTGCCAAATTGCATTATCTCTTATAGTTTCCGAGATATGGACTATCGATAATTTACACCATAGGCTCTGCTTCTAACTTGGGCCCAAATTGTAAAATGGTCTTATCTATTGGCGATTTCGTTCCAATTCACATTCCAAGTAATATTCGGCATGCTAATTACATTGCCGGTTGCCAAATTGCATTATCTCTTATAGTTTCCGAGATATGGACTATCGATAATTTACACCTTAGGCTCTGCTTCTAACTTGGGCCCAAATTGTAAAATGGTCTTATCTATTGGCGATTTCGTTCCAATTCACATTCCAAGTAATATTCGGCATGCTAATTACATTGCCGGTTGCCAAATTGTATTATCTCTTATAGTTTCCGAGATATGGACTATCGATAATTTACACCTTAGGCTCAGCTTCTAACTTGGGCCCAAATTGTAAAATGGTCTTATCTATTGGCGATTTCGTCCCAATTCACATTCCAAGTGATATTCGGCATGCTAATTACATTGCCGGTTGCGAAATTGCATTATCTCTTATAGTTTCCGAGATATGGACTATCAATAATTTATACCTTAGGCTCTGCTTCTAACTTGGGCCCAAATTGTAAAATGGTCTTATCTATTGGCGATTTCGTTCCAATTCACACTACAAGTAATATTCGGCATGCTAATTACATTGCCGGTTGCCAAATTGCATTATCTCTTATAGTTTCCGAGATATGGACTATCGATAATTTACACCTTAGGCTCTGCTTCTAACTTGGGCCCAAATTGTAAAATGGTCTTACCTATTGGCGATTTCGTTCCAATTCACATTCCAAGTAATATTCGGCATGCTAATTACATTGCCGGTTGCCAAATTGCATTATCTCTTATAGTTTCCGAGATATGGACTATCGATAATTTACACCTTAGGCTCTGCTTCTAACTTGGGCCCAAATTGTAAAATGGTCTTATCTATTGGCGATTTCGTTCCAATTCACATTCCAAGTAATATTCGGCATGCTAATTACATTGCCGGTTGCCAAATTGCATTATCTCTTATAGTTTCCGAGATATGGACTATCGATAATTTACACCTTAGGCTCTGCTTCTAACTTGGGCCCAAATTGTAAAATGGTCTTATCTATTGGCGATTTCGTTCCAATTCACACTCCAAGTAATATTCGGCATGCTAATTACATTGCCGGTTGCCAAATTGCATTATCTCTTATAGTTTCCGAGATATGGACTATCGATAATTTACACCTTAGGCTCTGCTTCTAACTTGGGCCCAAATTGTAAAATGGTCTTACCTATTGGCGATTTCGTTCCAATTCACATTCCAAGTAATATTCGGCATGCTAATTACATTGCCGGTTGCCAAATTGCATTATCTCTTATATTTTCCGAGATATGGACTACCGATAATTTACACCTTAGGCTCTGCTTCTAACTTGGGCCCAAATTGTAAAATGGCCTTATCTATTGGCGATTTCGTTCCAATTCACATTCCAAGTAATATTCGGCATGCTAATTACATTGCCGGTTGCCAAATTGCATTATCTCTTATAGTTTCCGAGATACGGACTATCGATAATTTACACCTTAGGCTCTGCTTCTAACTTGGGCCCAAATTGTAAAATGGTCTTATCTATTGGCGATTTCGTCCCAATTCACATTCCAAGTGATATTCGGCATGCTAATTACATTGCCGGTTGCGAAATTGCATTATCTCTTATAGTTTCCGAGATATGGACTATCGATAATTTACACCTTAGGCTCTGCTTCTAACTTGGGCCCAAATTGTAAAATGGTCTTATCTATTGGCGATTTCGTTCCAATTCACATTCCAAGTAATATTCGGCATGCTAATTACATTGCCGGTTGCCAAATTGCATTATCTCTTATAGTTTCCGAGATATGGACTATCGATAATTTACACCTTAGGCTCTGCTTCTAACTTGGGCCCAAATTGTAAAATTGTCTTATCTATTGGCGATTTCGTTGCAATTCACATTCCAAGTAATATTCGGCATGCTAATTACATTGCCGGTTGCCAAATTGCATTATCTCTTATAGTTTCCGAGATATGGACTATCGATAATTTACACCTTAGGCTCTGCTTCTAACTTGGGCCCAAATTGTAAAATGGTCTTATCTATTGGCGATTTCGTTCCAATTCACATTCCAAGTAATATTCGGCATGCTAATTACATTGCCGGTTGCCAAATTGCATTATCTCTTATAGTTTCCGAGATATGGACTATCGATAATTTACACCTTAGGCTCTGCTTCTAACTTGGGCCCAAATTGTAAAATGGTCTTATCTATTGGCGATTTCGTTCCAATTCACATTCCAAGTAATATTCGGCATGCTAATTACATTGCCGGTTGCCAAATTGCATTATCTCTTATAGTTTCCGAGATATGGACTATCGATAATTTACACCTTAGGCTCTGCTTCTAACTTGGGCCCAAATTGTAAAATGGTCTTACCTATTGGCGATTTCGTTCCAATTCACACTCCAAGTAATATTCGGCATGCTAATTACATTGCCGGTTGCGAAATTGCATTATCTCTTATAGTTTCCGAGATATGGACTATCAATAATTTACACCTTAAGCTCTGCTTCTAACTTGGGCCCAAATTGTAAAATGGTCTTATCTATTGGCGATTTCGTTCCAATTCACATTCCAAGTAATATTCGGCATGCTAATTACATTGCCGGTTGCCAAATTGCATTATCTCTTATAGTTTCCGAGATATGGACTATCGATAATTTACACCTTAGGCTCTGCTTCTAACTTGGGCCCAAATTGTAAAATGGCCTTATCTATTGGCGATTTCGTTCCAATTCACATTCCAAGTAATATTCGGCATGCTAATTACATTGCCGGTTGCCAAATTGCATTATCTCTTATAGTTTCCGAGATATGGACTATCGATAATTTACACCTTAGGCTCTGCTTCTAACTTGGGCCCAAATTGTAAAATGATCTTATCTATTGGCGATTTCGTTCCAATTCATATTCCAAGTAATATTCGGCATGCTAATTACATTGCCGGTTGCCAAATTGCATTATCTCTTATAGTTTCCGAGATATGGACTATCGATAATTTACACCTTAGGCTCTGCTTCTAACTTGGGCCCAAATTGTAAAATGGTCTTATCTATTGGCGATTTCGTTCCAATTCACACTCCAAGTAATATTCGGCATGCTAATTACATTGCCGGTTGCCAAATTGTATTATCTCTTATAGTTTCCGAGATATGGACTATCGATAATTTACACCTTAGGCTCAGCTTCTAACTTGGGCCCAAATTGTAAAATGGTCTTATCTATTGGCGATTTCGTCCCAATTCACATTCCAAGTGATATTCGGCATGCTAATTACATTGCCGGTTGCGAAATTGCATTATCTCTTATAGTTTCCGAGATATGGACTATCAATAATTTATACCTTAGGCTCTGCTTCTAACTTGGGCCCAAATTGTAAAATGGTCTTATCTATTGGCGATTTCGTTCCAATTCACACTACAAGTAATATTCGGCATGCTAATTACATTGCCGGTTGCCAAATTGCATTATCTCTTATAGTTTCCGAGATATGGACTATCGATAATTTACACCTTAGGCTCTGCTTCTAACTTGGGCCCAAATTGTAAAATGGTCTTACCTATTGGCGATTTCGTTCCAATTCACATTCCAAGTAATATTCGGCATGCTAATTACATTGCCGGTTGCCAAATTGCATTATCTCTTATAGTTTCCGAGATATGGACTATCGATAATTTACACCTTAGGCTCTGCTTCTAACTTGGGCCCAAATTGTAAAATGGTCTTATCTATTGGCGATTTCGTTCCAATTCACATTCCAAGTAATATTCGGCATGCTAATTACATTGCCGGTTGCCAAATTGCATTATCTCTTATAGTTTCCGAGATATGGACTATCGATAATTTACACCTTAGGCTCTGCTTCTAACTTGGGCCCAAATTGTAAAATGGTCTTATCTATTGGCGATTTCGTTCCAATTCACACTCCAAGTAATATTCGGCATGCTAATTACATTGCCGGTTGCCAAATTGCATTATCTCTTATAGTTTCCGAGATATGGACTATCGATAATTTACACCTTAGGCTCTGCTTCTAACTTGGGCCCAAATTGTAAAATGGTCTTACCTATTGGCGATTTCGTTCCAATTCACATTCCAAGTAATATTCGGCATGCTAATTACATTGCCGGTTGCCAAATTGCATTATCTCTTATATTTTCCGAGATATGGACTACCGATAATTTACACCTTAGGCTCTGCTTCTAACTTGGGCCCAAATTGTAAAATGGCCTTATCTATTGGCGATTTCGTTCCAATTCACATTCCAAGTAATATTCGGCATGCTAATTACATTGCCGGTTGCCAAATTGCATTATCTCTTATAGTTTCCGAGATACGGACTATCGATAATTTACACCTTAGGCTCTGCTTCTAACTTGGGCCCAAATTGTAAAATGGTCTTATCTATTGGCGATTTCGTCCCAATTCACATTCCAAGTGATATTCGGCATGCTAATTACATTGCCGGTTGCGAAATTGCATTATCTCTTATAGTTTCCGAGATATGGACTATCGATAATTTACACCTTAGGCTCTGCTTCTAACTTGGGCCCAAATTGTAAAATGGTCTTAACTATTGGCGATTTCGTTCCAATTCACATTCCAAGTAATATTCGGCATGCTAATTACATTGCCGGTTGCCAAATTGCATTATCTCTTATAGTTTCCGAGATATGGACTATCGATAATTTACACCTTAGGCTCTGCTTCTAACTTGGGCCCAAATTGTAAAATTGTCTTATCTATTGGCGATTTCGTTGCAATTCACATTCCAAGTAATATTCGGCATGCTAATTACATTGCCGGTTGCCAAATTGCATTATCTCTTATAGTTTCCGAGATATGGACTATCGATAATTTACACCTTAGGCTCTGCTTCTAACTTGGGCCCAAATTGTAAAATGGTCTTATCTATTGGCGATTTCGTTCCAATTCACATTCCAAGTAATATTCGGCATGCTAATTACATTGCCGGTTGCCAAATTGCATTATCTCTTATAGTTTCCGAGATATGGACTATCGATAATTTACACCTTAGGCTCTGCTTCTAACTTGGGCCCAAATTGTAAAATGGTCTTATCTATTGGCGATTTCGTTCCAATTCACATTCCAAGTAATATTCGGCATGCTAATTACATTGCCGGTTGCCAAATTGCATTATCTCTTATAGTTTCCGAGATATGGACTATCGATAATTTACACCTTAGGCTCTACTTCTAACTTGGGCCCAAATTGTAAAATGGTCTTACCTATTGGCGATTTCGTTCCAATTCACACTCCAAGTAATATTCGGCATGCTAATTACATTGCCGGTTGCGAAATTGCATTATCTCTTATAGTTTCCGAGATATGGACTATCAATAATTTACACCTTAAGCTCTGCTTCTAACTTGGGCCCAAATTGTAAAATGGTCTTATCTATTGGCGATTTCGTTCCAATTCACATTCCAAGTAATATTCGGCATGCTAATTACATTGCCGGTTGCCAAATTGCATTATCTCTTATAGTTTCCGAGATATGGACTATCGATAATTTACACCTTAGGCTCTGCTTCTAACTTGGGCCCAAATTGTAAAATGGCCTTATCTATTGGCGATTTCGTTCCAATTCACATTCCAAGTAATATTCGGCATGCTAATTACATTGCCGGTTGCCAAATTGCATTATCTCTTATAGTTTCCGAGATATGGACTATCGATAATTTACACCTTAGGCTCTGCTTCTAACTTGGGCCCAAATTGTAAAATGATCTTATCTATTGGCGATTTCGTTCCAATTCATATTCCAAGTAATATTCGGCATGCTAATTACATTGCCGGTTGCCAAATTGCATTATCTCTTATAGTTTCCGAGATATGGACTATCGATAATTTACACCTTAGGCTCTGCTTCTAACTTGGGCCCAAATTGTAAAATGGTCTTATCTATTGGCGATTTCGTTCCAATTCACACTCCAAGTAATATTCGGCATGCTAATTACATTGCCGGTTGCCAAATTGCATTATCTCTTATAGTTTCCGAGATATGGACTATCGATAATTTACACCATAGGCTCTGCTTCTAACTTGGGCCCAAATTGTAAAATGGTCTTATCTTTTGGCGATTTCGTTCCAATTCACATTCCAAGTAATATTCGGCATGCTAATTACATTGCCGGTTGCCAAATTGCATTATCTCTTATAGTTTCCGAGATATGGACTATCGATAATTTACACCTTAGGCTCTGCTTCTAACTTGGGCCCAAATTGTAAAATGGTCTTATCTATTGGCGATTTCGTTCCAATTCACATTCCAAGTAATATTCGGCATGCTAATTACATTGCCTGTTGCCAAATTGCATTATCTCTTATAGTTTCCGAGATATAGACTATCGATAATTTACACCTTAGACTCTGCTTCTAACTTGGGCCCAAATTGTAAAATGGTCTTATCTATTGGCGATTTCGTCCCAATTCACATTCCAAGTGATATTCGGCATGCTAATTACATTGCCAGTTGCGAAATTGCATTATCTCTTATAGTTTCCGAGATATGGACTATCAATAATTTACACCTTAGGCTCTGCTTCTAACTTGGGCCCAAATTGTAAAATGGTCTTATCTATTGGCGATTTCGTTCCAATTCACATTCCAAGTAATATTCGGCATGCTAATTACATTGCCGGTTGCCAAATTGCATTATCTCTTATAGTTTCCGAGATATGGACTATCGATTATTTACACCTTAGGCTCTGCTTCTAACTTGGGCCCAAATTGTAAAATGGTCTTATCTATTGGCGATTTCGTTGCAATTCACATTCCAAGTAATATTCGGCATGCTAATTACATTGCCGGTTGCCAAATTGCATTATCTCTTATAGTTTCCGAGATATGGACTATCGATAATTTACACCTTAGGCTCTGCTTCTAACTTGGGCCCAAATTGTAAAATGGTCTTATCTATTGGCGATTTCGTTCCAATTCACATTTCAAGTAATATTCGGCATGCTAATTACATTGCCGGTTGCCAAATTGCATTATCTCTTATAGTTTCCGAGATATGGACTATCGATAATTTACACCTTAGGCTCTGCTTCTAACTTGGGCCCAAATTGTAAAATGGTCTTATCTATTGGCGATTTCGTTCCAATTCACATTCCAAGTAATATTCGGCATGCTAATTACATTGCCGGTTGCCAAATTGCATTATCTCTTATAGTTTCCGAGATATGGACTATCGATAATTTACACCTTAGGCTCTGCTTCTAACTTGGGCCCAAATTGTAAAATGGTCTTATCTATTGGCGATTTCGTTCCAATTCACACTCCAAGTAATATTCGGCATGCTAATTACATTGCCGGTTGCGAAATTGCATTATCTCTTATAGTTTCCGAGATATGGACTATCGATAATTTACACCTTAGGCTCTGCTTCTAACTTGGGCCCAAATTGTAAAATGGTCTTATCTATTGGCGATTTCGTTCCAATTCACATTCCAAGTAATATTCCGCATGCTAATTACATTGCCGGTTGCCAAGTTGCATTATCTCTTATAGTTTCCGAGATATGGACTATCGATAATTTACACCTTAGGCTCTGCTTCTAACTTGGGCCCAAATTGTAAAATGGTCTTATCTATTGGCGATTTCGTTCCAATTCATAGACCAAGTAATATTCGGCATGCTAATTACATTGCCGGTTGCCAAATTGCATTATCTCTTATAGTTTCCGAGATATGGACTATCGATAATTTACACTTTAGGCTCTGCTTCTAACTTGTACCCAAATTGTAAAATGGTCTTATCTATTGGCGATTTCGTCCCAATTCACATTCCAAGTGATATTCGGCATGCTAATTACATTGCCGGTTGCGAAATTGCATTATCTCTTATAGTTTCCGAGATATGGACTATCAATAATTTACACCTTAGGCTCTGCTTCTAACTTGGGCCCAAATTGTAAAATGGTCTTATCTATTGGCGATTTCGTTCCAATTCACATTCCAAGTAATATTCGGCATGCTAATTACATTACCGGTTGCCAAATTGCATTATCTCTTATAGTTTCCGAGATATGGACTATCGATAATTTACACCTTAGGCTCTGCTTCTAACTTGGGCCCAAATTGTAAAATGGTCTTATCTATTGGCGATTTCGTTCCAATTCACATTCCAAGTAATATTCGGCATGCTAATTGCATTGCCGGTTGCCAAATTGCATTATCTCTTATAGTTTCCGAGATATGGACTATCGATAATTTACACCTTAGGCTCTGCTTCTAACTTGGGCCCAAATTGTAAAATGGTCTTATCTATTGGCGATTTCGTTCCAATTCACATTCCAAGTAATATTCGGCATGCTAATTACATTGCCGGTTGCCAAATTGCATTTTCTCTTATAGTTTCCGAGATATGGACTATCGATAATTTACACCATAGGCTCTGCTTCTAACTTGGGCCCAAATTGTAAAATGGTCTTATCTATTGGCGATATCGTTCCAATTCACATTCCAAGTAATATTCGGCATGCTAATTACATTGCCGGTTGCCAAATTGCATTATCTCTTATAGTTTCCGAGATATGGACTATCGATAATTTACACCTTAGGCTCTGCTTCTAACTTGCTCCCAAATTGTAAAATGGTCTTATCTATTGGCGATTTCGTTCCAATTCACATTCCAAGTATTATTCGGCATGCTAATTACATTGCCGGTTGCCAAATTACATTATCTCTTATAGTTTCCGAGATATGAACTATCGATAATTTACACCTTAGGCTCTGCTTCTAACTTGGGCCCAAATTGTAAAATGGTCTTATCTATTGGCGATTTTGTTCCAATTCACATTCCAAGTAATATTCGGCATGCTAATTACATTGCCGGTTGCCAAATTGAATTATCTCTTATAGTTTCCGAGATATGGACTATCGATAATTTACACCTTAGGCTCTGCTTCTAACTTGGGCCCAAATTGTAAAATGGTCTTACCTATTGGCGATTTCGTTCCAATTCACATTCCAAGTAATATTCGGCATGCTAATTACATTGCCGATTGCCAAATTGCATTATCTCTTATAGTTTCCGAGATATGGACTATCGATAATTTACACCTTAGGCTCTGCTTCTAACTTGGGCCCAAATTGTAAAATGGTCTTATCTATTGGCGACTTCGTTCCAATTCACATTCCAAGTAATATTCGGCATGCTAATTACATTGCCGGTTGCCAAATTGCATTATCTCTTATAGTTTCCGAGATATGGACTATCGATAATTTACACCTTAGGCTCTGCTTCTAACTTGGGCCCAAATTGTAAAATGGTCTTATCTATTGGCGATTTCGTTCCAATTCACATTCCAAGTAATATTCGGTATGCTAATTACATTGCCGGTTGCCAAATTGCATTATCTCTTATAGTTTCCGAGATATGGACTATTGATAATTTACACCTTAGGCTCTGCTTCTAACTTGGGCCCAAATTGTAAAATGGTCTTATCTATTGGCGATTTCGTCCCAATTCACATTCCAAGTGATATTCGGCATGCTAATTACATTGCCGGTTGCGAAATTGCATTATCCCTTATAGTTTCCGAGATATGGACTATCAATAATTTACACCTTAGGTTCTGCTTCTAACTTGGGCCCAAATTGTAAAATGGTCTTATCTATTGGCGATTTCGTTCCAATTCACATTCCAAGTAATATTCGGCATGCTAATTACATTGCCGGTTGCCAAAATGCATTATCTCTTATAGTTTCCGAGATATGGACTATCGATAATTTACACCTTAGGCTCTGCTTCTAACTTGGGCCCAAATTGTAAAATGGTCTTATCTATTGGCGATTTCGTTCCAATTCACATTCCAAGTAATATTCGGCATGCTAATTACATTGCCGGTTGCCAAATTGCATTATCTCTTATAGTTTCCGAGATATGGACTATCGATAATTTACACCTTAGGCTCTGCTTCTAACTTGGGCCCAAATTGTAAAATGGTCTTATCTATTGGCGATTTCGTTCCAATTCACATTCCAAGTAATATTCGGCATGCTAATTACATTGCCGGTTGCCAAATTGCATTATCTCTTATAGTTTCCGAGATATGGACTATCGATAATTTACACCATAGGCTCTGCTTCTAACTTGGGCCCAAATTGTAAAATGGTCTTATCTATTGGCGATTTCGTTCCAATTCACATTCCAAGTAATATTCGGCATGCTAATTACATTGCCGGTTGCCAAATTGCATTATCTCTTATAGTTTCCGAGATATGGACTATCGATAATTTACACCATAGGCTCTGCTTCTAACTTGGGGCCAAATTGTAAAATGGTCTTATCTATTGGCGATTTCGTTCCAATTCACATTCCAAGTAATATTCGGCATGCTAATTACATTGCCGGTTGCCAAATTGCATTATCTCTTATAGTTTCCGAGATATGGACTATCGATAATTTACACCTTAGGCTCTGCTTCTAACTTGGGCCCAAATTGTAAAATGGTCTTATCTATTGGCGATTTCGTTCCAATTCACATTCCAAGTAATATTCGGCATGCTAATTAAATTGCCGGTTGCCAAATTGCATTATCTCTTATAGTTTCCGAGATATGGACTATCGATAATTTACACCTTAGGCTCTGCTTCTAACTTGGGCCCAAATTGTAAAATGGTCTTATCTATTGGCGATTTCGTTCCAATTCACATTCCAAGTAATATTCGGTATGCTAATTACATTGCCGGTTGCCAAATTGCATTATCTCTTATAGTTTCCGAGATATGGACTATTGATAATTTACACCTTAGGCTCTGCTTCTAACTTGGGCCCAAATTGTAAAATGGTCTTATCTATTGGCGATTTCGTCCCAATTCACATTCCAAGTGATATTCGGCATGCTAATTACATTGCCGGTTGCGAAATTGCATTATCCCTTATAGTTTCCGAGATATGGACTATCAATAATTTACACCTTAGGTTCTGCTTCTAACTTGGGCCCAAATTGTAAAATGGTCTTATCTATTGGCGATTTCGTTCCAATTCACATTCCAAGTAATATTCGGCATGCTAATTACATTGCCGGTTGCCAAAATGCATTATCTCTTATAGTTTCCGAGATATGGACTATCGATAATTTACACCTTAGGCTCTGCTTCTAACTTGGGCCCAAATTGTAAAATGGTCTTATCTATTGGCGATTTCGTTCCAATTCACATTCCAAGTAATATTCGGCATGCTAATTACATTGCCGGTTGCCAAATTGCATTATCTCTTATAGTTTCCGAGATATGGACTATCGATAATTTACACCTTAGGCTCTGCTTCTAACTTGGGCCCAAATTGTAAAATGGTCTTATCTATTGGCGATTTCGTTCCAATTCACATTCCAAGTAATATTCGGCATGCTAATTACATTGCCGGTTGCCAAATTGCATTATCTCTTATAGTTTCCGAGATATGGACTATCGATAATTTACACCATAGGCTCTGCTTCTAACTTGGGCCCAAATTGTAAAATGGTCTTATCTATTGGCGATTTCGTTCCAATTCACATTCCAAGTAATATTCGGCATGCTAATTACATTGCCGGTTGCCAAATTGCATTATCTCTTATAGTTTCCGAGATATGGACTATCGATAATTTACACCATAGGCTCTGCTTCTAACTTGGGGCCAAATTGTAAAATGGTCTTATCTATTGGCGATTTCGTTCCAATTCACATTCCAAGTAATATTCGGCATGCTAATTACATTGCCGGTTGCCAAATTGCATTATCTCTTATAGTTTCCGAGATATGGACTATCGATAATTTACACCTTAGGCTCTGCTTCTAACTTGGGCCCAAATTGTAAAATGGTCTTATCTATTGGCGATTTCGTTCCAATTCACATTCCAAGTAATATTCGGCATGCTAATTACATTGCCGGTTGCCAAATTGAATTATCTCTTATAGTTTCCGAGATATGGACTATCGATAATTTACACCTTAGGCTCTGCTTCTAACTTCGGACCAAATTGTAAAATGGACTTACCTGTTGGCGATTTCGTTCCAATTCACATTCCAAGTAATATTCGGCATGCTAATTACATTGCCGGTTGCCAAATTGCATTATCTCTTATAGTTTCCGAGATATGGACTATCGATAATTTACACCTTAGGCTCAGCTTCTAACTTGGGCCCAAATTGTAAAATGGTCTTATCTATTGGCGATTTCGTTCCAATTCACATTCCAAGTAATATTCGGCATGCTAATTACACTGCCGGTTGCCAAATTGCATTATCTCTTATAGTTTCCGAGATATGGACTATCGATAATTTACACCATAGGCTCTGCTTCTAACTTGGGCCCAAATTGTAAAATGGTCTTATCTATTGGCGATTTCGTTCCAATTCACATTCCAAGTAATATTCGGCATGCTAATTACATTGCCGGTTGCCAAATTGCATTATCTCTTATAGTTTCCGAGATATGGACTATCGATAATTTACACCTTAGGCTCTGCTTCTAACTTGGGCCCAAATTGTAAAATGGTCTTATCTATTGGCGATTTCGTTCCAATTCACATTCCAAGTAATATTCGGCATGCTAATTACATTGCCGGTTGCCAAATTGTATTATCTCTTATAGTTTCCGAGATATGGACTATCGATAATTTACACCTTAGGCTCAGCTTCTAACTTGGGCCCAAATTGTAAAATGGTCTTATCTATTGGCGATTTCGTCCCAATTCACATTCCAAGTGATATTCGGCATGCTAATTACATTGCCGGTTGCGAAATTGCATTATCTCTTATAGTTTCCGAGATATGGACTATCAATAATTTATACCTTAGGCTCTGCTTCTAACTTGGGCCCAAATTGTAAAATGGCCTTATCTATTGGCGATTTCGTTCCAATTCACATTCCAAGTAATATTCGGCATGCTAATTACATTGCCGGTTGCCAAATTGCATTATCTCTTATAGTTTCCGAGATATGGACTATCGATAATTTACACCTTAGGCTCTGCTTCTAACTTGGGCCCAAATTGTAAAATGGTCTTACCTATTGGCGATTTCGTTCCAATTCACATTCCAAGTAATATTCGGCATGCTAATTACATTGCCGGTTGCCAAATTGCATTATCTCTTATATTTTCCGAGATATGGACTACCGATAATTTACACCTTAGGCTCTGCTTCTAACTTGGGCCCAAATTGTAAAATGGCCTTATCTATTGGCGATTTCGTTCCAATTCACATTCCAAGTAATATTCGGCATGCTAATTACATTGCCGGTTGCCAAATTGCATTATCTCTTATAGTTTCCGAGATACGGACTATCGATAATTTACACCTTAGGCTCTGCTTCTAACTTGGGCCCAAATTGTAAAATGGTCTTATCTATTGGCGATTTCGTCCCAATTCACATTCCAAGTGATATTCGGCATGCTAATTACATTGCCGGTTGCGAAATTGCATTATCTCTTATAGTTTCCGAGATATGGACTATCGATAATTTACACCTTAGGCTCTGCTTCTAACTTGGGCCCAAATTGTAAAATGGTCTTAACTATTGGCGATTTCGTTCCAATTCACATTCCAAGTAATATTCGGCATGCTAATTACATTGCCGGTTGCCAAATTGCATTATCTCTTATAGTTTCCGAGATATGGACTATCGATAATTTACACCTTAGGCTCTGCTTCTAACTTGGGCCCAAATTGTAAAATTGTCTTATCTATTGGCGATTTCGTTGCAATTCACATTCCAAGTAATATTCGGCATGCTAATTACATTGCCGGTTGCCAAATTGCATTATCTCTTATAGTTTCCGAGATATGGACTATCGATAATTTACACCTTAGGCTCTGCTTCTAACTTGGGCCCAAATTGTAAAATGGTCTTATCTATTGGCGATTTCGTTCCAATTCACATTCCAAGTAATATTCGGCATGCTAATTACATTGCCGGTTGCCAAATTGCATTATCTCTTATAGTTTCCGAGATATGGACTATCGATAATTTACACCTTAGGCTCTGCTTCTAACTTGGGCCCAAATTGTAAAATGGTCTTATCTATTGGCGATTTCGTTCCAATTCACATTCCAAGTAATATTCGGCATGCTAATTACATTGCCGGTTGCCAAATTGCATTATCTCTTATAGTTTCCGAGATATGGACTATCGATAATTTACACCTTAGGCTCTACTTCTAACTTGGGCCCAAATTGTAAAATGGTCTTACCTATTGGCGATTTCGTTCCAATTCACACTCCAAGTAATATTCGGCATGCTAATTACATTGCCGGTTGCGAAATTGCATTATCTCTTATAGTTTCCGAGATATGGACTATCAATAATTTACACCTTAAGCTCTGCTTCTAACTTGGGCCCAAATTGTAAAATGGTCTTATCTATTGGCGATTTCGTTCCAATTCACATTCCAAGTAATATTCGGCATGCTAATTACATTGCCGGTTGCCAAATTGCATTATCTCTTATAGTTTCCGAGATATGGACTATCGATAATTTACACCTTAGGCTCTGCTTCTAACTTGGGCCCAAATTGTAAAATGGCCTTATCTATTGGCGATTTCGTTCCAATTCACATTCCAAGTAATATTCGGCATGCTAATTACATTGCCGGTTGCCAAATTGCATTATCTCTTATAGTTTCCGAGATATGGACTATCGATAATTTACACCTTAGGCTCTGCTTCTAACTTGGGCCCAAATTGTAAAATGATCTTATCTATTGGCGATTTCGTTCCAATTCATATTCCAAGTAATATTCGGCATGCTAATTACATTGCCGGTTGCCAAATTGCATTATCTCTTATAGTTTCCGAGATATGGACTATCGATAATTTACACCTTAGGCTCTGCTTCTAACTTGGGCCCAAATTGTAAAATGGTCTTATCTATTGGCGATTTCGTTCCAATTCACACTCCAAGTAATATTCGGCATGCTAATTACATTGCCGGTTGCCAAATTGCATTATCTCTTATAGTTTCCGAGATATGGACTATCGATAATTTACACCATAGGCTCTGCTTCTAACTTGGGCCCAAATTGTAAAATGGTCTTATCTTTTGGCGATTTCGTTCCAATTCACATTCCAAGTAATATTCGGCATGCTAATTACATTGCCGGTTGCCAAATTGCATTATCTCTTATAGTTTCCGAGATATGGACTATCGATAATTTACACCTTAGGCTCTGCTTCTAACTTGGGCCCAAATTGTAAAATGGTCTTATCTATTGGCGATTTCGTTCCAATTCACATTCCAAGTAATATTCGGCATGCTAATTACATTGCCTGTTGCCAAATTGCATTATCTCTTATAGTTTCCGAGATATAGACTATCGATAATTTACACCTTAGACTCTGCTTCTAACTTGGGCCCAAATTGTAAAATGGTCTTATCTATTGGCGATTTCGTCCCAATTCACATTCCAAGTGATATTCGGCATGCTAATTACATTGCCAGTTGCGAAATTGCATTATCTCTTATAGTTTCCGAGATATGGACTATCAATAATTTACACCTTAGGCTCTGCTTCTAACTTGGGCCCAAATTGTAAAATGGTCTTATCTATTGGCGATTTCGTTCCAATTCACATTCCAAGTAATATTCGGCATGCTAATTACATTGCCGGTTGCCAAATTGCATTATCTCTTATAGTTTCCGAGATATGGACTATCGATTATTTACACCTTAGGCTCTGCTTCTAACTTGGGCCCAAATTGTAAAATGGTCTTATCTATTGGCGATTTCGTTGCAATTCACATTCCAAGTAATATTCGGCATGCTAATTACATTGCCGGTTGCCAAATTGCATTATCTCTTATAGTTTCCGAGATATGGACTATCGATAATTTACACCTTAGGCTCTGCTTCTAACTTGGGCCCAAATTGTAAAATGGTCTTATCTATTGGCGATTTCGTTCCAATTCACATTTCAAGTAATATTCGGCATGCTAATTACATTGCCGGTTGCCAAATTGCATTATCTCTTATAGTTTCCGAGATATGGACTATCGATAATTTACACCTTAGGCTCTGCTTCTAACTTGGGCCCAAATTGTAAAATGGTCTTATCTATTGGCGATTTCGTTCCAATTCACATTCCAAGTAATATTCGGCATGCTAATTACATTGCCGGTTGCCAAATTGCATTATCTCTTATAGTTTCCGAGATATGGACTATCGATAATTTACACCTTAGGCTCTGCTTCTAACTTGGGCCCAAATTGTAAAATGGTCTTATCTATTGGCGATTTCGTTCCAATTCACACTCCAAGTAATATTCGGCATGCTAATTACATTGCCGGTTGCGAAATTGCATTATCTCTTATAGTTTCCGAGATATGGACTATCGATAATTTACACCTTAGGCTCTGCTTCTAACTTGGGCCCAAATTGTAAAATGGTCTTATCTATTGGCGATTTCGTTCCAATTCACATTCCAAGTAATATTCCGCATGCTAATTACATTGCCGGTTGCCAAGTTGCATTATCTCTTATAGTTTCCGAGATATGGACTATCGATAATTTACACCTTAGGCTCTGCTTCTAACTTGGGCCCAAATTGTAAAATGGTCTTATCTATTGGCGATTTCGTTCCAATTCATATACCAAGTAATATTCGGCATGCTAATTACATTGCCGGTTGCCAAATTGCATTATCTCTTATAGTTTCCGAGATATGGACTATCGATAATTTACACTTTAGGCTCTGCTTCTAACTTGTACCCAAATTGTAAAATGGTCTTATCTATTGGCGATTTCGTCCCAATTCACATTCCAAGTGATATTCGGCATGCTAATTACATTGCCGGTTGCGAAATTGCATTATCTCTTATAGTTTCCGAGATATGGACTATCAATAATTTACACCTTAGGCTCTGCTTCTAACTTGGGCCCAAATTGTAAAATGGTCTTATCTATTGGCGATTTCGTTCCAATTCACATTCCAAGTAATATTCGGCATGCTAATTACATTACCGGTTGCCAAATTGCATTATCTCTTATAGTTTCCGAGATATGGACTATCGATAATTTACACCTTAGGCTCTGCTTCTAACTTGGGCCCAAATTGTAAAATGGTCTTATCTATTGGCGATTTCGTTCCAATTCACATTCCAAGTAATATTCGGCATGCTAATTGCATTGCCGGTTGCCAAATTGCATTATCTCTTATAGTTTCCGAGATATGGACTATCGATAATTTACACCTTAGGCTCTGCTTCTAACTTGGGCCCAAATTGTAAAATGGTCTTATCTATTGGCGATTTCGTTCCAATTCACATTCCAAGTAATATTCGGCATGCTAATTACATTGCCGGTTGCCAAATTGCATTTTCTCTTATAGTTTCCGAGATATGGACTATCGATAATTTACACCATAGGCTCTGCTTCTAACTTGGGCCCAAATTGTAAAATGGTCTTATCTATTGGCGATATCGTTCCAATTCACATTCCAAGTAATATTCGGCATGCTAATTACATTGCCGGTTGCCAAATTGCATTATCTCTTATAGTTTCCGAGATATGGACTATCGATAATTTACACCTTAGGCTCTGCTTCTAACTTGCTCCCAAATTGTAAAATGGTCTTATCTATTGGCGATTTCGTTCCAATTCACATTCCAAGTATTATTCGGCATGCTAATTACATTGCCGGTTGCCAAATTACATTATCTCTTATAGTTTCCGAGATATGAACTATCGATAATTTACACCTTAGGCTCTGCTTCTAACTTGGGCCCAAATTGTAAAATGGTCTTATCTATTGGCGATTTTGTTCCAATTCACATTCCAAGTAATATTCGGCATGCTAATTACATTGCCGGTTGCCAAATTGAATTATCTCTTATAGTTTCCGAGATATGGACTATCGATAATTTACACCTTAGGCTCTGCTTCTAACTTGGGCCCAAATTGTAAAATGGTCTTACCTATTGGCGATTTCGTTCCAATTCACATTCCAAGTAATATTCGGCATGCTAATTACATTGCCGATTGCCAAATTGCATTATCTCTTATAGTTTCCGAGATATGGACTATCGATAATTTACACCTTAGGCTCTGCTTCTAACTTGGGCCCAAATTGTAAAATGGTCTTATCTATTGGCGACTTCGTTCCAATTCACATTCCAAGTAATATTCGGCATGCTAATTACATTGCCGGTTGCCAAATTGCATTATCTCTTATAGTTTCCGAGATATGGACTATCGATAATTTACACCTTAGGCTCTGCTTCTAACTTGGGCCCAAATTGTAAAATGGTCTTATCTATTGGCGATTTCGTTCCAATTCACATTCCAAGTAATATTCGGTATGCTAATTACATTGCCGGTTGCCAAATTGCATTATCTCTTATAGTTTCCGAGATATGGACTATTGATAATTTACACCTTAGGCTCTGCTTCTAACTTGGGCCCAAATTGTAAAATGGTCTTATCTATTGGCGATTTCGTCCCAATTCACATTCCAAGTGATATTCGGCATGCTAATTACATTGCCGGTTGCGAAATTGCATTATCCCTTATAGTTTCCGAGATATGGACTATCAATAATTTACACCTTAGGTTCTGCTTCTAACTTGGGCCCAAATTGTAAAATGGTCTTATCTATTGGCGATTTCGTTCCAATTCACATTCCAAGTAATATTCGGCATGCTAATTACATTGCCGGTTGCCAAAATGCATTATCTCTTATAGTTTCCGAGATATGGACTATCGATAATTTACACCTTAGGCTCTGCTTCTAACTTGGGCCCAAATTGTAAAATGGTCTTATCTATTGGCGATTTCGTTCCAATTCACATTCCAAGTAATATTCGGCATGCTAATTACATTGCCGGTTGCCAAATTGCATTATCTCTTATAGTTTCCGAGATATGGACTATCGATAATTTACACCTTAGGCTCTGCTTCTAACTTGGGCCCAAATTGTAAAATGGTCTTATCTATTGGCGATTTCGTTCCAATTCACATTCCAAGTAATATTCGGCATGCTAATTACATTGCCGGTTGCCAAATTGCATTATCTCTTATAGTTTCCGAGATATGGACTATCGATAATTTACACCATAGGCTCTGCTTCTAACTTGGGCCCAAATTGTAAAATGGTCTTATCTATTGGCGATTTCGTTCCAATTCACATTCCAAGTAATATTCGGCATGCTAATTACATTGCCGGTTGCCAAATTGCATTATCTCTTATAGTTTCCGAGATATGGACTATCGATAATTTACACCATAGGCTCTGCTTCTAACTTGGGGCCAAATTGTAAAATGGTCTTATCTATTGGCGATTTCGTTCCAATTCACATTCCAAGTAATATTCGGCATGCTAATTACATTGCCGGTTGCCAAATTGCATTATCTCTTATAGTTTCCGAGATATGGACTATCGATAATTTACACCTTAGGCTCTGCTTCTAACTTGGGCCCAAATTGTAAAATGGTCTTATCTATTGGCGATTTCGTTCCAATTCACATTCCAAGTAATATTCGGCATGCTAATTAAATTGCCGGTTGCCAAATTGCATTATCTCTTATAGTTTCCGAGATATGGACTATCGATAATTTACACCTTAGGCTCTGCTTCTAACTTGGGCCCAAATTGTAAAATGGTCTTATCTATTGGCGATTTCGTTCCAATTCACATTCCAAGTAATATTCGGTATGCTAATTACATTGCCGGTTGCCAAATTGCATTATCTCTTATAGTTTCCGAGATATGGACTATTGATAATTTACACCTTAGGCTCTGCTTCTAACTTGGGCCCAAATTGTAAAATGGTCTTATCTATTGGCGATTTCGTCCCAATTCACATTCCAAGTGATATTCGGCATGCTAATTACATTGCCGGTTGCGAAATTGCATTATCCCTTATAGTTTCCGAGATATGGACTATCAATAATTTACACCTTAGGTTCTGCTTCTAACTTGGGCCCAAATTGTAAAATGGTCTTATCTATTGGCGATTTCGTTCCAATTCACATTCCAAGTAATATTCGGCATGCTAATTACATTGCCGGTTGCCAAAATGCATTATCTCTTATAGTTTCCGAGATATGGACTATCGATAATTTACACCTTAGGCTCTGCTTCTAACTTGGGCCCAAATTGTAAAATGGTCTTATCTATTGGCGATTTCGTTCCAATTCACATTCCAAGTAATATTCGGCATGCTAATTACATTGCCGGTTGCCAAATTGCATTATCTCTTATAGTTTCCGAGATATGGACTATCGATAATTTACACCTTAGGCTCTGCTTCTAACTTGGGCCCAAATTGTAAAATGGTCTTATCTATTGGCGATTTCGTTCCAATTCACATTCCAAGTAATATTCGGCATGCTAATTACATTGCCGGTTGCCAAATTGCATTATCTCTTATAGTTTCCGAGATATGGACTATCGATAATTTACACCATAGGCTCTGCTTCTAACTTGGGCCCAAATTGTAAAATGGTCTTATCTATTGGCGATTTCGTTCCAATTCACATTCCAAGTAATATTCGGCATGCTAATTACATTGCCGGTTGCCAAATTGCATTATCTCTTATAGTTTCCGAGATATGGACTATCGATAATTTACACCATAGGCTCTGCTTCTAACTTGGGGCCAAATTGTAAAATGGTCTTATCTATTGGCGATTTCGTTCCAATTCACATTCCAAGTAATATTCGGCATGCTAATTACATTGCCGGTTGCCAAATTGCATTATCTCTTATAGTTTCCGAGATATGGACTATCGATAATTTACACCTTAGGCTCTGCTTCTAACTTGGGCCCAAATTGTAAAATGGTCTTATCTATTGGCGATTTCGTTCCAATTCACATTCCAAGTAATATTCGGCATGCTAATTACATTGCCGGTTGCCAAATTGAATTATCTCTTATAGTTTCCGAGATATGGACTATCGATAATTTACACCTTAGGCTCTGCTTCTAACTTCGGACCAAATTGTAAAATGGACTTACCTGTTGGCGATTTCGTTCCAATTCACATTCCAAGTAATATTCGGCATGCTAATTACATTGCCGGTTGCCAAATTGCATTATCTCTTATAGTTTCCGAGATATGGACTATCGATAATTTACACCTTAGGCTCAGCTTCTAACTTGGGCCCAAATTGTAAAATGGTCTTATCTATTGGCGATTTCGTTCCAATTCACATTCCAAGTAATATTCGGCATGCTAATTACACTGCCGGTTGCCAAATTGCATTATCTCTTATAGTTTCCGAGATATGGACTATCGATAATTTACACCATAGGCTCTGCTTCTAACTTGGGCCCAAATTGTAAAATGGTCTTATCTATTGGCGATTTCGTTCCAATTCACATTCCAAGTAATATTCGGCATGCTAATTACATTGCCGGTTGCCAAATTGCATTATCTCTTATAGTTTCCGAGATATGGACTATCGATAATTTACACCTTAGGCTCTGCTTCTAACTTGGGCCCAAATTGTAAAATGGTCTTATCTATTGGCGATTTCGTTCCAATTCACATTCCAAGTAATATTCGGCATGCTAATTACATTGCCGGTTGCCAAATTGTATTATCTCTTATAGTTTCCGAGATATGGACTATCGATAATTTACACCTTAGGCTCAGCTTCTAACTTGGGCCCAAATTGTAAAATGGTCTTATCTATTGGCGATTTCGTCCCAATTCACATTCCAAGTGATATTCGGCATGCTAATTACATTGCCGGTTGCGAAATTGCATTATCTCTTATAGTTTCCGAGATATGGACTATCAATAATTTATACCTTAGGCTCTGCTTCTAACTTGGGCCCAAATTGTAAAATGGTCTTATCTATTGGCGATTTCGTTCCAATTCACATTCCAAGTAATATTCGGCATGCTAATTACATTGCCGGTTGCCAAATTGCATTATCTCTTATAGTTTCCGAGATATGGACTATCGATAATTTACACCTTAGGCTCTGCTTCTAACTTGGGCCCAAATTGTAAAATGGTCTTATCTATTGGCGATTTCGTTGCAATTCACATTCCAAGTAATATTCGGCATGCTAATTACATTGCCGGTTGCCAAATTGCATTATCTCTTATAGTTTCCGAGATATGGACTATCGATAATTTACACCTTAGGCTCTGCTTCTAACTTGGGCCCAAATTGTAAAATGGTCTTATCTATTGGCGATTTCGTCCCAATTCACATTCCAAGTGATATTCGGCATGCTAATTACATTGCCGGTTGCGAAATTGCATTATCTCTTATAGTTTCCGAGATATGGACTATCAATAATTTACACCTTAGGCTCTGCTTCTAACTTGGGCCCAAATTGTAAAATGGTCTTATCTATTGGCGATTTCGTTCCAATTCACATTCCAAGTAATATTCGGCATGCTAATTACATTGCCGGTTGCCAAATTGCATTATCTCTTATAGTTTCCGAGATATGGACTATCGATAATTTACACCTTAGGCTCTGCTTCTAACTTGGGCCCAAATTGTAAAATGGTCTTATCTATTGGCGATTTCGTTCCAATTCACATTCCAAGTAATATTCGGCATGCTAATTACATTGCCGGTTGCCAAATTGCATTATCTCTTATAGTTTCCGAGATATGGACTATCGATAATTTACACCATAGGCTCTGCTTCTAACTTGGGCCCAAATTGTAAAATGGTCTTATCTATTGGCGATTTCGTTCCAATTCACATTCCAAGTAATATTCGGCATGCTAATTACATTGCCGGTTGCCAAATTGCATTATCTCTTATAGTTTCCGAGATATGGACTATCGATAATTTACACCATAGGCTCTGCTTCTAACTTGGGGCCAAATTGTAAAATGGTCTTATCTATTGGCGATTTCGTTCCAATTCACATTCCAAGTAATATTCGGCATGCTAATTACATTGCCGGTTGCCAAATTGCATTATCTCTTATAGTTTCCGAGATATGGACTATCGATAATTTACACCATAGGCTCTGCTTCTAACTTGGGGCCAAATTGTAAAATGGTCTTATCTATTGGCGATTTCGTTCCAATTCACATTCCAAGTAATATTCGGCATGCTAATTACATTGCCGGTTGCCAAATTGAATTATCTCTTATAGTTTCCGAGATATGGACTATCGATAATTTACACCTTAGGCTCTGCTTCTAACTTGGGCCCAAATTGTAAAATGGTCTTATCTTTTGGCGATTTCGTTCCAATTCACATTCCAAGTAATATTCGGCATGCTAATTACATTGCCGGTTGCCAAATTGAATTATCTCTTATAGTTTCCGAGATATGGACTATCGATAATTTACACCTTAGGCTCTGCTTCTAACTTCGGACCAAATTGTAAAATGGACTTACCTGTTGGCGATTTCGTTCCAATTCACATTCCAAGTAATATTCGGCATGCTAATTACATTGCCGGTTGCCAAATTGCATTATCTCTTATAGTTTCCGAGATATGGACTATCGATAATTTACACCTTAGGCTCAGCTTCTAACTTGGGCCCAAATTGTAAAATGGTCTTATCTATTGGCGATTTCGTTCCAATTCACATTCCAAGTAATATTCGGCATGCTAATTACACTGCCGGTTGCCAAATTGCATTATCTCTTATAGTTTCCGAGATATGGACTATCGATAATTTACACCATAGGCTCTGCTTCTAACTTGGGCCCAAATTGTAAAATGGTCTTATCTATTGGCGATTTCGTTCCAATTCACATTCCAAGTAATATTCGGCATGCTAATTACATTGCCGGTTGCCAAATTGCATTATCTCTTATAGTTTCCGAGATATGGACTATCGATAATTTACACCTTAGGCTCTGCTTCTAACTTGGGCCCAAATTGTAAAATGGTCTTATCTATTGGCGATTTCGTTCCAATTCACATTCCAAGTAATATTCGGCATGCTAATTACATTGCCGGTTGCCAAATTGTATTATCTCTTATAGTTTCCGAGATATGGACTATCGATAATTTACACCTTAGGCTCAGCTTCTAACTTGGGCCCAAATTGTAAAATGGTCTTATCTATTGGCGATTTCGTCCCAATTCACATTCCAAGTGATATTCGGCATGCTAATTACATTGCCGGTTGCGAAATTGCATTATCTCTTATAGTTTCCGAGATATGGACTATCAATAATTTATACCTTAGGCTCTGCTTCTAACTTGGGCCCAAATTGTAAAATGGTCTTATCTATTGGCGATTTCGTTCCAATTCACATTCCAAGTAATATTCGGCATGCTAATTACATTGCCGGTTGCCAAATTGCATTATCTCTTATAGTTTCCGAGATATGGACTATCGATAATTTACACCTTAGGCTCTGCTTCTAACTTGGGCCCAAATTGTAAAATGGTCTTATCTATTGGCGATTTCGTTGCAATTCACATTCCAAGTAATATTC
Source organism: Rhynchophorus ferrugineus (assembly GCF_030347505.1). Lineage (NCBI taxonomy): Eukaryota > Metazoa > Arthropoda > Insecta > Coleoptera > Curculionidae > Rhynchophorus > Rhynchophorus ferrugineus. The sequence continues at coordinate 27,802 of NW_027472921.1, forward strand.
GGCATGCTAATTACATTGCCGGTTGCCAAATTGCATTATCTCTTATAGTTTCCGAGATATGGACTATCGATAATTTACACCTTAGGCTCTGCTTCTAACTTGGGCCCAAATTGTAAAATGGTCTTATCTATTGGCGATTTCGTCCCAATTCACATTCCAAGTGATATTCGGCATGCTAATTACATTGCCGGTTGCGAAATTGCATTATCTCTTATAGTTTCCGAGATATGGACTATCAATAATTTACACCTTAGGCTCTGCTTCTAACTTGGGCCCAAATTGTAAAATGGTCTTATCTATTGGCGATTTCGTTCCAATTCACATTCCAAGTAATATTCGGCATGCTAATTACATTGCCGGTTGCCAAATTGCATTATCTCTTATAGTTTCCGAGATATGGACTATCGATAATTTACACCTTAGGCTCTGCTTCTAACTTGGGCCCAAATTGTAAAATGGTCTTATCTATTGGCGATTTCGTTCCAATTCACATTCCAAGTAATATTCGGCATGCTAATTACATTGCCGGTTGCCAAATTGCATTATCTCTTATAGTTTCCGAGATATGGACTATCGATAATTTACACCATAGGCTCTGCTTCTAACTTGGGCCCAAATTGTAAAATGGTCTTATCTATTGGCGATTTCGTTCCAATTCACATTCCAAGTAATATTCGGCATGCTAATTACATTGCCGGTTGCCAAATTGCATTATCTCTTATAGTTTCCGAGATATGGACTATCGATAATTTACACCATAGGCTCTGCTTCTAACTTGGGGCCAAATTGTAAAATGGTCTTATCTATTGGCGATTTCGTTCCAATTCACATTCCAAGTAATATTCGGCATGCTAATTACATTGCCGGTTGCCAAATTGCATTATCTCTTATAGTTTCCGAGATATGGACTATCGATAATTTACACCTTAGGCTCTGCTTCTAACTTGGGCCCAAATTGTAAAATGGTCTTATCTATTGGCGATTTCGTTCCAATTCACATTCCAAGTAATATTCGGCATGCTAATTACATTGCCGGTTGCCAAATTGAATTATCTCTTATAGTTTCCGAGATATGGACTATCGATAATTTACACCTTAGGCTCTGCTTCTAACTTCGGACCAAATTGTAAAATGGACTTACCTGTTGGCGATTTCGTTCCAATTCACATTCCAAGTAATATTCGGCATGCTAATTACATTGCCGGTTGCCAAATTGCATTATCTCTTATAGTTTCCGAGATATGGACTATCGATAATTTACACCTTAGGCTCTGCTTCTAACTTGGGCCCAAATTGTAAAATGGTCTTATCTATTGGCGATTTCGTTCCAATTCACATTCCAAGTAATATTCGGCATGCTAATTACACTGCCGGTTGCCAAATTGCATTATCTCTTATAGTTTCCGAGATATGGACTATCGATAATTTACACCATAGGCTCTGCTTCTAACTTGGGCCCAAATTGTAAAATGGTCTTATCTATTGGCGATTTCGTTCCAATTCACATTCCAAGTAATATTCGGCATGCTAATTACATTGCCGGTTGCCAAATTGCATTATCTCTTATAGTTTCCGAGATATGGACTATCGATAATTTACACCTTAGGCTCTGCTTCTAACTTGGGCCCAAATTGTAAAATGGTCTTATCTATTGGCGATTTCGTTCCAATTCACATTCCAAGTAATATTCGGCATGCTAATTACATTGCCGGTTGCCAAATTGTATTATCTCTTATAGTTTCCGAGATATGGACTATCGATAATTTACACCTTAGGCTCAGCTTCTAACTTGGGCCCAAATTGTAAAATGGTCTTATCTATTGGCGATTTCGTCCCAATTCACATTCCAAGTGATATTCGGCATGCTAATTACATTGCCGGTTGCGAAATTGCATTATCTCTTATAGTTTCCGAGATATGGACTATCAATAATTTATACCTTAGGCTCTGCTTCTAACTTGGGCCCAAATTGTAAAATGGTCTTATCTATTGGCGATTTCGTTCCAATTCACATTCCAAGTAATATTCGGCATGCTAATTACATTGCCGGTTGCCAAATTGCATTATCTCTTATAGTTTCCGAGATATGGACTATCGATAATTTACACCTTAGGCTCTGCTTCTAACTTGGGCCCAAATTGTAAAATGGTCTTATCTATTGGCGATTTCGTTGCAATTCACATTCCAAGTAATATTCGGCATGCTAATTACATTGCCGATTGCCAAATTGCATTATCTCTTATAGTTTCCGAGATATGGACTATCGATAATTTACACCTTAGGCTCTGCTTCTAACTTGGGCCCAAATTGTAAAATGGTCTTATCTATTGGCGATTTCGTTCCAATTCACATTCCAAGTAATATTCGGCATGCTAATTACATTGCCGGTTGCCAAATTGCATTATCTCTTATAGTTTCCGAGATATGGACTATCGATAATTTACACCTTAGGCTCTGCTTCTAACTTGGGCCCAAATTGTAAAATGGTCTTATCTATTGGCGATTTCGTCCCAATTCACATTCCAAGTGATATTCGGCATGCTAATTACATTGCCGGTTGCGAAATTGCATTATCTCTTATAGTTTCCGAGATATGGACTATCAATAATTTACACCTTAGGCTCTGCTTCTAACTTGGGCCCAAATTGTAAAATGGTCTTATCTATTGGCGATTTCGTTCCAATTCACATTCCAAGTAATATTCGGCATGCTAATTACATTGCCGGTTGCCAAATTGCATTATCTCTTATAGTTTCCGAGATATGGACTATCGATAATTTACACCATAGGCTCTGCTTCTAACTTGGGGCCAAATTGTAAAATGGTCTTATCTATTGGCGATTTCGTTCCAATTCACATTCCAAGTAATATTCGGTATGCTAATTACATTGCCGGTTGCCAAATTGCATTATCTCTTATAGTTTCCGAGATATGGACTATTGATAATTTACACCTTAGGCTCTGCTTCTAACTTGGGCCCAAATTGTAAAATGGTCTTATCTATTGGCGATATCGTCCCAATTCACATTCCAAGTGATATTCGGCATGCTAATTACATTGCCGGTTGCGAAATTGCATTATCCCTTATAGTTTCCGAGATATGGACTATCAATAATTTACACCTTAGGTTCTGCTTCTAACTTGGGCCCAAATTGTAAAATGGTCTTATCTATTGGCGATTTCGTTCCAATTCACATTCCAAGTAATATTCGGCATGCTAATTACATTGCCGGTTGCCAAAATGCATTATCTCTTATAGTTTCCGAGATATGGACTATCGATAATTTACACCTTAGGCTCTGCTTCTAACTTGGGCCCAAATTGTAAAATGGTCTTATCTATTGGCGATTTCGTTCCAATTCACATTCCAAGTAATATTCGGCATGCTAATTACATTGCCGGTTGCCAAATTGCATTATCTCTTATAGTTTCCGAGATATGGACTATCGATAATTTACACCTTAGGCTCTGCTTCTAACTTGGGCCCAAATTGTAAAATGGTCTTATCTATTGGCGATTTCGTTCCAATTCACATTCCAAGTAATATTCGGCATGCTAATTACATTGCCGGTTGTCAAATTGCATTATCTCTTATAGTTTCCGAGATATGGACTATCGATAATTTACACCATAGGCTCTGCTTCTAACTTGGGCCCAAATTGTAAAATGGTCTTATCTATTGGCGATTTCGTTCCAATTCACATTCCAAGTAATATTCGGCATGCTAATTACATTGCCGGTTGCCAAATTGCATTATCTCTTATAGTTTCCGAGATATGGACTATCGATAATTTACACCATAGGCTCTGCTTCTAACTTGGGGCCAAATTGTAAAATGGTCTTATCTATTGGCGATTTCGTTCCAATTCACATTCCAAGTAATATTCGGCATGCTAATTACATTGCCGGTTGCCAAATTGCATTATCTCTTATAGTTTCCGAGATATGGACTATCGATAATTTACACCTTAGGCTCTGCTTCTAACTTGGGCCCAAATTGTAAAATGGTCTTATCTATTGGCGATTTCGTTCCAATTCACATTCCAAGTAATATTCGGCATGCTAATTACATTGCCGGTTGCCAAATTGAATTATCTCTTATAGTTTCCGAGATATGGACTATCGATAATTTACACCTTAGGCTCTGCTTCTAACTTCGGACCAAATTGTAAAATGGACTTACCTGTTGGCGATTTCGTTCCAATTCACATTCCAAGTAATATTCGGCATGCTAATTACATTGCCGGTTGCCAAATTGCATTATCTCTTATAGTTTCCGAGATATGGACTATCGATAATTTACACCTTAGGCTCTGCTTCTAACTTGGGCCCAAATTGTAAAATGGTCTTATCTATTGGCGATTTCGTTCCAATTCACATTCCAAGTAATATTCGGCATGCTAATTACACTGCCGGTTGCCAAATTGCATTATCTCTTATAGTTTCCGAGATATGGACTATCGATAATTTACACCATAGGCTCTGCTTCTAACTTGGGCCCAAATTGTAAAATGGTCTTATCTATTGGCGATTTCGTTCCAATTCACATTCCAAGTAATATTCGGCATGCTAATTACATTGCCGGTTGCCAAATTGCATTATCTCTTATAGTTTCCGAGATATGGACTATCGATAATTTACACCTTAGGCTCTGCTTCTAACTTGGGCCCAAATTGTAAAATGGTCTTATCTATTGGCGATTTCGTTCCAATTCACATTCCAAGTAATATTCGGCATGCTAATTACATTGCCGGTTGCCAAATTGTATTATCTCTTATAGTTTCCGAGATATGGACTATCGATAATTTACATCTTAGGCTCAGCTTCTAACTTGGGCCCAAATTGTAAAATGGTCTTATCTATTGGCGATTTCGTCCCAATTCACATTCCAAGTGATATTCGGCATGCTAATTACATTGCCGGTTGCGAAATTGCATTATCTCTTATAGTTTCCGAGATATGGACTATCAATTATTTATACCTTAGGCTCTGCTTCTAACTTGGGCCCAAATTGTAAAATGGTCTTATCTATTGGCGATTTCGTTCCAATTCACATTCCAAGTAATATTCGGCATGCTAATTACATTGCCGGTTGCCAAATTGCATTATCTCTTATAGTTTCCGAGATATGGACTATCGATAATTTACACCTTAGGCTCTGCTTCTAACTTGGGCCCAAATTGTAAAATGGTCTTATCTATTGGCGATTTCGTTGCAATTCACATTCCAAGTAATATTCGGCATGCTAATTACATTGCCGATTGCCAAATTGCATTATCTCTTATAGTTTCCGAGATATGGACTATCGATAATTTACACCTTAGGCTCTGCTTCTAACTTGGGCCCAAATTGTAAAATGGTCTTATCTATTGGCGATTTCGTTCCAATTCACATTCCAAGTAATATTCGGCATGCTAATTACATTGCCGGTTGCCAAATTGCATTATCTCTTATAGTTTCCGAGATATGGACTATCGATAATTTACACCTTAGGCTCTGCTTCTAACTTGGGCCCAAATTGTAAAATGGTCTTATCTATTGGCGATTTCGTCCCAATTCACATTCCAAGTGATATTCGGCATGCTAATTACATTGCCGGTTGCGAAATTGCATTATCTCTTATAGTTTCCGAGATATGGACTATCAATAATTTACACCTTAGGCTCTGCTTCTAACTTGGGCCCAAATTGTAAAATGGTCTTATCTATTGGCGATTTCGTTCCAATTCACATTCCAAGTAATATTCGGCATGCTAATTACATTGCGGGTTGCCAAATTGCATTATCTCTTATAGTTTCCGAGATATGGACTATCGATAATTTACACCATAGGCTCTGCTTCTAACTTGGGCCCAAATTGTAAAATGGTCTTATCTATTGGCGATTTCGTCCCAATTCACATTCCAAGTGATATTCGGCATGCTAATTACATTGCCGGTTGCGAAATTGCATTATCTCTTATAGTTTCCGAGATATGGACTATCGATAATTTACACCTTAGGCTCTGCTTCTAACTTGGGCCCAAATTGTAAAATGGTCTTATCTATTGGCGATTTCGTTGCAATTCACATTCCAAGTAATATTCGGCATGCTAATTACATTGCCGATTGCCAAATTGCATTATCTCTTATAGTTTCCGAGATATGGACTATCGATAATTTACACCTTAGGCTCTGCTTCTAACTTGGGCCCAAATTGTAAAATGGTCTTATCTATTGGCGATTTCGTTCCAATTCACATTCCAAGTAATATTCGGCATGCTAATTACATTGCCGGTTGCCAAATTGCATTATCTCTTATAGTTTCCGAGATATGGACTATCGATAATTTACACCTTAGGCTCTGCTTCTAACTTGGGCCCAAATTGTAAAATGGTCTTATCTATTGGCGATTTCGTCCCAATTCACATTCCAAGTGATATTCGGCATGCTAATTACATTGCCGGTTGCGAAATTGCATTATCTCTTATAGTTTCCGAGATATGGACTATCAATAATTTACACCTTAGGCTCTGCTTCTAACTTGGGCCCAAATTGTAAAATGGTCTTATCTATTGGCGATTTCGTTCCAATTCACATTCCAAGTAATATTCGGCATGCTAATTACATTGCCGGTTGCCAAATTGCATTATCTCTTATAGTTTCCGAGATATGGACTATCGATAATTTACACCATAGGCTCTGCTTCTAACTTGGGGCCAAATTGTAAAATGGTCTTATCTATTGGCGATTTCGTTCCAATTCACATTCCAAGTAATATTCGGTATGCTAATTACATTGCCGGTTGCCAAATTGCATTATCTCTTATAGTTTCCGAGATATGGACTATTGATAATTTACACCTTAGGCTCTGCTTCTAACTTGGGCCCAAATTGTAAAATGGTCTTATCTATTGGCGATTTCGTCCCAATTCACATTCCAAGTGATATTCGGCATGCTAATTACATTGCCGGTTGCGAAATTGCATTATCCCTTATAGTTTCCGAGATATGGACTATCAATAATTTACACCTTAGGTTCTGCTTCTAACTTGGGCCCAAATTGTAAAATGGTCTTATCTATTGGCGATTTCGTTCCAATTCACATTCCAAGTAATATTCGGCATGCTAATTACATTGCCGGTTGCCAAAATGCATTATCTCTTATAGTTTCCGAGATATGGACTATCGATAATTTACACCTTAGGCTCTGCTTCCAACTTGGGCCCAAATTGTAAAATGGTCTTATCTATTGGCGATTTCGTTCCAATTCACATTCCAAGTAATATTCGGCATGCTAATTACATTGCCGGTTGCCAAATTGCATTATCTCTTATAGTTTCCGAGATATGGACTATCGATAATTTACACCTTAGGCTCTGCTTCTAACTTGGGCCCAAATTGTAAAATGGTCTTATCTATTGGCGATTTCGTTCCAATTCACATTCCAAGTAATATTCGGCATGCTAATTACATTGCCGGTTGCCAAATTGCATTATCTCTTATAGTTTCCGAGATATGGACTATCGATAATTTACACCATAGGCTCTGCTTCTAACTTGGGCCCAAATTGTAAAATGGTCTTATCTATTGGCGATTTCGTTCCAATTCACATTCCAAGTAATATTCGGCATGCTAATTACATTGCCGGTTGCCAAATTGCATTATCTCTTATAGTTTCCGAGATATGGACTATCGATAATTTACACCATAGGCTCTGCTTCTAACTTGGGGCCAAATTGTAAAATGGTCTTATCTATTGGCGATTTCGTTCCAATTCACATTCCAAGTAATATTCGGCATGCTAATTACATTGCCGGTTGCCAAATTGCATTATCTCTTATAGTTTCCGAGATATGGACTATCGATAATTTACACCTTAGGCTCTGCTTCTAACTTGGGCCCAAATTGTAAAATGGTCTTATCTATTGGCGATTTCGTTCCAATTCACATTCCAAGTAATATTCGGCATGCTAATTACATTGCCGGTTGCCAAATTGAATTATCTCTTATAGTTTCCGAGATATGGACTATCGATAATTTACACCTTAGGCTCTGCTTCTAACTTCGGACCAAATTGTAAAATGGACTTACCTGTTGGCGATTTCGTTCCAATTCACATTCCAAGTAATATTCGGCATGCTAATTACATTGCCGGTTGCCAAATTGCATTATCTCTTATAGTTTCCGAGATATGGACTATCGATAATTTACACCTTAGGCTCTGCTTCTAACTTGGGCCCAAATTGTAAAATGGTCTTATCTATTGGCGATTTCGTTCCAATTCACATTCCAAGTAATATTCGGCATGCTAATTACACTGCCGGTTGCCAAATTGCATTATCTCTTATAGTTTCCGAGATATGGACTATCGATAATTTACACCATAGGCTCTGCTTCTAACTTGGGCCCAAATTGTAAAATGGTCTTATCTATTGGCGATTTCGTTCCAATTCACATTCCAAGTAATATTCGGCATGCTAATTACATTGCCGGTTGCCAAATTGCATTATCTCTTATAGTTTCCGAGATATGGACTATCGATAATTTACACCTTAGGCTCTGCTTCTAACTTGGGCCCAAATTGTAAAATGGTCTTATCTATTGGCGATTTCGTTCCAATTCACATTCCAAGTAATATTCGGCATGCTAATTACATTGCCGGTTGCCAAATTGTATTATCTCTTATAGTTTCCGAGATATGGACTATCGATAATTTACATCTTAGGCTCAGCTTCTAACTTGGGCCCAAATTGTAAAATGGTCTTATCTATTGGCGATTTCGTCCCAATTCACATTCCAAGTGATATTCGGCATGCTAATTACATTGCCGGTTGCGAAATTGCATTATCTCTTATAGTTTCCGAGATATGGACTATCAATTATTTATACCTTAGGCTCTGCTTCTAAATTGGGCCCAAATTGTAAAATGGTCTTATCTATTGGCGATTTCGTTCCAATTCACATTCCAAGTAATATTCGGCATGCTAATTACATTGCCGGTTGCCAAATTGCATTATCTCTTATAGTTTCCGAGATATGGACTATCGATAATTTACACCTTAGGCTCTGCTTCTAACTTGGGCCCAAATTGTAAAATGGTCTTATCTATTGGCGATTTCGTTGCAATTCACATTCCAAGTAATATTCGGCATGCTAATTACATTGCCGATTGCCAAATTGCATTATCTCTTATAGTTTCCGAGATATGGACTATCGATAATTTACACCTTAGGCTCTGCTTCTAACTTGGGCCCAAATTGTAAAATGGTCTTATCTATTGGCGATTTCGTTCCAATTCACATTCCAAGTAATATTCGGCATGCTAATTACATTGCCGGTTGCCAAATTGCATTATCTCTTATAGTTTCCGAGATATGGACTATCGATAATTTACACCTTAGGCTCTGCTTCTAACTTGGGCCCAAATTGTAAAATGGTCTTATCTATTGGCGATTTCGTCCCAATTCACATTCCAAGTGATATTCGGCATGCTAATTATATTGCCGGTTGCGAAATTGCATTATCTCTTATAGTTTCCGAGATATGGACTATCAATAATTTACGCCTTAGGCTCTGCTTCTAACTTGGGCCCAAATTGTAAAATGGTCTTATCTATTGGCGATTTCGTTCCAATTCACATTCCAAGTAATATTCGGCATGCTAATTACATTGCCGGTTGCCAAATTGCATTATCTCTTATAGTTTCCGAGATATGGACTATCGATAATTTACACCATAGGCTCTGCTTCTAACTTGGGCCCAAATTGTAAAATGGTCTTATCTATTGGCGATTTCGTTCCAATTCACATTCCAAGTAATATTCGGCATGCTAATTACATTGCCGGTTGCCAAATTGCATTATCTCTTATAGTTTCCGAGATATGGACTATCGATAATTTACACCTTTGGCTCTGCTTCTAACTTGGGCCCAAATTGTAAAATGGTCTTATCTATTGGCGATTTCGTTCCAATTCACATTCCAAGTAATATTCGGCATGCTAATTACATTGCCGGTTGCCAAATTGCATTATCTCTTATAGTTTCCGAGATATGGACTATCGATAATTTACACCTTAGGCTCTGCTTCTAACTTGGGCCCAAATTGTAAAATGGTCTTATCTATTGGCGATTTCGTTCCAATTCACATTCCAAGTAATATTCGGCATGCTAATTACATTGCCGGTTGCCAAATTGCATTATCTCTTATAGTTTCCGAGATATGGACTATCGATAATTTACACCTTAGGCTCTGCTTCTAACTTGGGCCCAAATTGTAAAATGGTCTTATCTATTGGCGATTTCGTTCCAATTCACACTCCAAGTAATATTCGGCATGCTAATTACATTGCCGGTTGCGAAATTGCATTATCTCTTATAGTTTCCGAGATATGGACTATCAATAATTTACACCTTAGGCTCTGCTTCTAACTTGGGCCCAAATTGTAAAATGGTCTTATCTATTGGCGATTTCGTTCCAATTCACATTCCAAGTAATATTCGGCATGCTAATTACATTGCCGGTTGCCAAATTGCATTATCTCTTATAGTTTCCGAGATATGGACTATCGATAATTTACACCTTAGGCTCTGCTTCTAACTTGGGCCCAAATTGTAAAATGGCCTTATCTATTGGCGATTTCGTCCCAATTCACATTCCAAGTAATATTCGGCATGCTAATTACATTGCCGGTTGCGAAATTGCATTATCTCTTATAGTTTCAGAGATATGGACTATCGATAATTTACACCTTAGGCTCTGCTTCTAACTTGGGCCCAAATTGTAAAATGTTCTTATCTATTGACGATTTCGTTCCAATTCACATTCCAAGTAATATTCGGCATGCTAATTACATTGCCGGTTGCCAAATTGCATTATCTCTTATAGTTTCCGAGATATGGACTATTGATAATTTACACCTTAGGCTCTGCTTCTAACTTGGGCCCAAATTGTAAAATGGTCTTATCTATTGGCGATTTCGTTCCAATTCACATTCCAAGTAATATTCGGCATGCTAATTACATTGCCGGTTGCCAAATTGCATTATCTCTTATAGTTTCCGAAATATGGACTATCGATAATTTACACCTTAGGCTCTGCTTCTAACTTGGGCCCAAATTGTAAAATGGTCTTATCTATTGGCGATTTCGTTGCAATTCACAATCCAAGTAATATTCGGCATGCTAATTACATTGCCGGTTGCCAAATTGCATTATCTCTTATAGTTTCCGAGATATGGACTATCGATAATTTACACCTTAGGCTCTGCTTCTAACTTGGGCCAAAATTGTAAAATGGTCTTATCTATTGGCGATTTCGTTCCAATTCACATTCCAAGTAATATTCGGCATGCTAATTACATTGCCGGTTGCCAAATTGCATTATCTCTTATAGTTTCCGAGATATGGACTATCGATAATTTACACCATAGGCTCTGCTTCTAACTTGGGCCCAAATTGTAAAATGGTCTTATCTATTGGCGATTTCGTTCCAATTCACATTCCAAGTAATATTCGGCATGCTAATTACATTGCCGGTTGCCAAATTGCATTATCTCTTATAGTTTCCGAGATATGGACTATCGATAATTTACACCATAGGCTCTGCTTCTAACTTGGGGCCAAATTGTAAAATGGTCTTATCTATTGGCGATTTCGTTCCAATTCACATTCCAAGTAATATTCGGCATGCTAATTACATTGCCGGTTGCCAAATTGCATTATCTCTTATAGTTTCCGAGATATGGACTATCGATAATTTACACCTTAGGCTCTGCTTCTAACTTGGGCCCAAATTGTAAAATGGTCTTATCTATTGGCGATTTCGTTCCAATTCACATTCCAAGTAATATTCGGCATGCTAATTACATTGCCGGTTGCCAAATTGAATTATCTCTTATAGTTTCCGAGATATGGACTATCGATAATTTACACCTTAGGCTCTGCTTCTAACTTCGGACCAAATTGTAAAATGGACTTACCTGTTGGCGATTTCGTTCCAATTCACATTCCAAGTAATATTCGGCATGCTAATTACATTGCCGGTTGCCAAATTGCATTATCTCTTATAGTTTCCGAGATATGGACTATCGATAATTTACACCTTAGGCTCTGCTTCTAACTTGGGCCCAAATTGTAAAATGGTCTTATCTATTGGCGATTTCGTTCCAATTCACATTCCAAGTAATATTCGGCATGCTAATTACACTGCCGGTTGCCAAATTGCATTATCTCTTATAGTTTCCGAGATATGGACTATCGATAATTTACACCATAGGCTCTGCTTCTAACTTGGGCCCAAATTGTAAAATGGTCTTATCTATTGGCGATTTCGTTCCAATTCACATTCCAAGTAATATTCGGCATGCTAATTACATTGCCGGTTGCCAAATTGCATTATCTCTTATAGTTTCCGAGATATGGACTATCGATAATTTACACCTTAGGCTCTGCTTCTAACTTGGGCCCAAATTGTAAAATGGTCTTATCTATTGGCGATTTCGTTCCAATTCACATTCCAAGTAATATTCGGCATGCTAATTACATTGCCGGTTGCCAAATTGTATTATCTCTTATAGTTTCCGAGATATGGACTATCGATAATTTACATCTTAGGCTCAGCTTCTAACTTGGGCCCAAATTGTAAAATGGTCTTATCTATTGGCGATTTCGTCCCAATTCACATTCCAAGTGATATTCGGCATGCTAATTACATTGCCGGTTGCGAAATTGCATTATCTCTTATAGTTTCCGAGATATGGACTATCAATTATTTATACCTTAGGCTCTGCTTCTAAATTGGGCCCAAATTGTAAAATGGTCTTATCTATTGGCGATTTCGTTCCAATTCACATTCCAAGTAATATTCGGCATGCTAATTACATTGCCGGTTGCCAAATTGCATTATCTCTTATAGTTTCCGAGATATGGACTATCGATAATTTACACCTTAGGCTCTGCTTCTAACTTGGGCCCAAATTGTAAAATGGTCTTATCTATTGGCGATTTCGTTGCAATTCACATTCCAAGTAATATTCGGCATGCTAATTACATTGCCGATTGCCAAATTGCATTATCTCTTATAGTTTCCGAGATATGGACTATCGATAATTTACACCTTAGGCTCTGCTTCTAACTTGGGCCCAAATTGTAAAATGGTCTTATCTATTGGCGATTTCGTTCCAATTCACATTCCAAGTAATATTCGGCATGCTAATTACATTGCCGGTTGCCAAATTGCATTATCTCTTATAGTTTCCGAGATATGGACTATCGATAATTTACACCTTAGGCTCTGCTTCTAACTTGGGCCCAAATTGTAAAATGGTCTTATCTATTGGCGATTTCGTCCCAATTCACATTCCAAGTGATATTCGGCATGCTAATTACATTGCCGGTTGCGAAATTGCATTATCTCTTATAGTTTCCGAGATATGGACTATCAATAATTTACACCTTAGGCTCTGCTTCTAACTTGGGCCCAAATTGTAAAATGGTCTTATCTATTGGCGATTTCGTTCCAATTCACATTCCAAGTAATATTCGGCATGCTAATTACATTGCCGGTTGCCAAATTGCATTATCTCTTATAGTTTCCGAGATATGGACTATCGATAATTTACACCATAGGCTCTGCTTCTAACTTGGGCCCAAATTGTAAAATGGTCTTATCTATTGGCGATTTCGTTCCAATTCACATTCCAAGTAATATTCGGCATGCTAATTACATTGCCGGTTGCCAAATTGCATTATCTCTTATAGTTTCCGAGATATGGACTATCGATAATTTACACCTTTGGCTCTGCTTCTAACTTGGGCCCAAATTGTAAAATGGTCTTATCTATTGGCGATTTCGTTCCAATTCACATTCCAAGTAATATTCGGCATGCTAATTACATTGCCGGTTGCCAAATTGCATTATCTCTTATAGTTTCCGAGATATGGACTATCGATAATTTACACCTTAGGCTCTGCTTCTAACTTGGGCCCAAATTGTAAAATGGTCTTATCTATTGGCGATTTCGTTCCAATTCACATTCCAAGTAATATTCGGCATGCTAATTACATTGCCGGTTGCCAAATTGCATTATCTCTTATAGTTTCCGAGATATGGACTATCGATAATTTACACCTTAGGCTCTGCTTCTAACTTGGGCCCAAATTGTAAAATGGTCTTATCTATTGGCGATTTCGTTCCAATTCACACTCCAAGTAATATTCGGCATGCTAATTACATTGCCGGTTGCGAAATTGCATTATCTCTTATAGTTTCCGAGATATGGACTATCAATAATTTACACCTTAGGCTCTGCTTCTAACTTGGGCCCAAATTGTAAAATGGTCTTATCTATTGGCGATTTCGTTCCAATTCACATTCCAAGTAATATTCGGCATGCTAATTACATTGCCGGTTGCCAAATTGCATTATCTCTTATAGTTTCCGAGATATGGACTATCGATAATTTACACCTTAGGCTCTGCTTCTAACTTGGGCCCAAATTGTAAAATGGCCTTATCTATTGGCGATTTCGTCCCAATTCACATTCCAAGTAATATTCGGCATGCTAATTACATTGCCGGTTGCGAAATTGCATTATCTCTTATAGTTTCAGAGATATGGACTATCGATAATTTACACCTTAGGCTCTGCTTCTAACTTGGGCCCAAATTGTAAAATGTTCTTATCTATTGACGATTTCGTTCCAATTCACATTCCAAGTAATATTCGGCATGCTAATTACATTGCCGGTTGCCAAATTGCATTATCTCTTATAGTTTCCGAGATATGGACTATTGATAATTTACACCTTAGGCTCTGCTTCTAACTTGGGCCCAAATTGTAAAATGGTCTTATCTATTGGCGATTTCGTTCCAATTCACATTCCAAGTAATATTCGGCATGCTAATTACATTGCCGGTTGCCAAATTGCATTATCTCTTATAGTTTCCGAAATATGGACTATCGATAATTTACACCTTAGGCTCTGCTTCTAACTTGGGCCCAAATTGTAAAATGGTCTTATCTATTGGCGATTTCGTTGCAATTCACAATCCAAGTAATATTCGGCATGCTAATTACATTGCCGGTTGCCAAATTGCATTATCTCTTATAGTTTCCGAGATATGGACTATCGATAATTTACACCTTAGGCTCTGCTTCTAACTTGGGCCAAAATTGTAAAATGGTCTTATCTATTGGCGATTTCGTTCCAATTCACATTCCAAGTAATATTCGGCATGCTAATTACATTGCCGGTTGCCAAATTGCATTATCTCTTATAGTTTCCGAGATATGGACTATCGATAATTTACACCTTAGGCTCTGCTTCTAACTTGGGCCCAAATTGTAAAATGGTCTTATCTATTGGCGATTTCGTCCCAATTCACATTCCAAGTGATATTCGGCATGCTAATTACATTGCCGGTTGCGAAATTGCATTATCTCTTATAGTTTCCGAGATATGGACTATCCATAATTTACACCTTAGGCTCTGCTTCTAACTTGGGCCCAAATTGTAAAATGGTCTTATCTATTGGCGATTTCGTTCCAATTCACATTCCAAGTAATATTCGGCATGCTAATTACATTGCCGGTTGCCAAATTGCATTATCTCTTATAGTTTCCGAGATATGGACTATCAATAATTTACATCTTAGGCTCTGCTTCTAACTTGGGCCCAAATTGTAAAATGGTCTTATCTATTGGCGATTTCGTTCCAATTCACATTCCAAGTAATATTCGGCATGCTAATTACATTGCCGGTTGCCAAATTGCATTATCTCTTATAGTTTCCGAGATATGGACTATCGATAATTTACACCTTTGGCTCTGCTTCTAACTTGGGCCCAAATTGTAAAATGGTCTTATCTATTGGCGATTTCGTTCCAATTCACATTCCAAGTAATATTCGGCATGCTAATTACATTGCCGGTTGCCAAATTGCATTATCTCTTATAGTTTCCGAGATATGGACTATCGATAATTTACACCTTAGGCTCTGCTTCTAACTTGGGCCCAAATTGTAAAATGGTCTTATCTATTGGCGATTTCGTTCCAATTCACATTCCAAGTAATATTCGGCATGCTAATTACATTGCCGGTTGCCAAATTGCATTATCTCTTATAGTTTCCGAGATATGGACTATCGATAATTTACACCTTAGGCTCTGCTTCTAACTTGGGCCCAAATTGTAAAATGGTCTTATCTATTGGCGATTTCGTTGCAATTCACATTCCAAGTAATATTCGGCATGCTAATTACATTGCCGGTTGCCAAATTGCATTATCTCTTATAGTTTCCGAGATATGGACTATCGATAATTTACACCTTAGGCTCTGCTTCTAACTTGGGCCCAAATTGTAAAATGGTCTTATCTATTGGCGATTTCGTTCCAATTCACATTCCAAGTAATATTCGGCATGCTAATTACATTGCCGGTTGCCAAATTGAATTATCTCTTATAGTTTCCGAGATATGGACTATCGATAATTTACACCTTAGGCTCTGCTTCTAACTTGGGCCCAAATTGTAAAATGGTCTTATCTATTGGCGATTTCGTTCCAATTCACATTCCAAGTAATATTCGGCATGCTAATTACATTGCCGTTGCCAAATTGCATTATCTCTTATAGTTTCCGAGATATGGACTATCGATAATTTACACCTTTGGTTCTGCTTCTAACTTGGGCCCAAATTGTAAAATGGAGTTATCTATTGGCGATTTCGTACCAATTCACATTCCAAGTAATATTCGGCATGCTAATTACATTGCCGGTTGCCAAATTGCATTATCTCTTATAGTTTCCGAGATATGGACTATCGATAATTTACACCTTAGGCTCTGCTTCTAACTTGGGCCCAAATTGTAAAATGGTCTTATCTATTGGCGATTTCGTTCCAATTCACACTCCAAGTAATATTCGGCATGCTAATTACATTGCCGGTTGCGAAATTGCATTATCTCTTATAGTTTCCGAGATATGGACTATCAATAATTAACACCTTAGGCTCTGCTTCTAACTTGGGCCCAAATTGTAAAATGGTCTTATCTATTGGCGATTTCGTTCCAATTCACATTCCAAGTAATATTCGGCATGCTAATTACATTGCCGGTTGCCAAATTGCATTATCTCTTATAGTTTCCGAGATATGGACTATCGATAATTTACACCTTAGGCTCTGCTTCTAACTTGGGCCCAAATTGTAAAATGGCCTTATCTATTGGCGATTTCGTCCCAATTCACATTCCAAGTAATATTCGGCATGCTAATTACATTGCCGGTTGCGAAATTGCATTATCTCTTATAGTTTCAGAGATATGGACTATCGATAATTTACAACTTAGGCTCTGCTTCTAACTTGCGCCCAAATTGTAAAATGGTCTTATCTATTGGCAATTTCGTTCCAATTCACATTCCAAGTAATATTCGGCATGCTAATTACATTGCCGGTTGCCAAATTGCATTATCTCTTATAGTTTCCGAGATATGGACTATCGATAATTTACACCTTAGGCTCTGCTTCTAACTTGGGCCCAAATTGTAAAATGGTCTTATCTATTGGCGATTTCGTTCCAATTCACATTCCAAGTAATATTCGGCATGCTAATTACATTGCCGGTTGCCAAATTGCATTATCTCTTATAGTTTCCGAGATATGGACTATCGATAATTTACACCTTAGGCTCTGCTTCTAACTTGGGCCCAAATTGTAAAATGGTCTTTTCTATTGGCGATTTCGTTCCAATTCACATTCCAAGTAATATTCGGCATGCTTATTACATTGCCGGTTGCCAAATTGCATTATCTCTTATAGTTTCCGAGATATGGACTATCGATAATTTACACCATAGGCTCTGCTTCTAACTTGGGCACAAATTGTAAAATGGTCTTATCTATTGGCGATTTCGTTCCAATTCACATTCCAAGTAATATTCGGCATGCTAATTACATTGCCGATTGCGAAATTGCATTATCTCTTATAGTTTCAGAGATATGGACTATCGATAATTTACACCTTAGGCTCTGCTTCGAACTTGGGCCCAAATTGTAAAATGGTCTTATCTATTGGCAATTTCGTTCCAATTCACATTCCAAGTAATATTCGGCATGCTAATTACATTGCCGGTTGCCAAATTGCATTATCTCTTATAGTTTCCGAGATATGGACTATCGATAATTTACACCTTAGGCTCTGCTTCTAACTTGGGCCCAAATTGTAAAATGGTCTTATCTATTGGCGATTTCGTCCCAATTCACATTCCAAGTGATATTCGGCATGCTAATTACATTGCCGGTTGCCAAATTGCATTATCTCTTATAGTTTCCGAGATATGGACTATCGATAATTTACACCTTAGGCTCTGCTTCTAACTTGGGCCCAAATTGTAAAATGGTCTTATCTATTGGCGATTTCGTTCCAATTCACATTCCAAGTAATATTCGGCATGCTAATTACATTGCCGGTTGCCAAATTGCATTATCTCTTATAGTTTCCGAGATATGGACTATCGATAAATTACACCTTAGGCTCTGCTTCTAATTTGGGCCCAAATTGTAAAATGGTCTTATCTATTGGCGATTTCGTTCCAATTCACATTCCAAGTAATATTCGGCATGCTAATTACATTGCCGGTTGCCAAATTGCATTATCTCTTATAGTTTCCGAGATATGGACTATCGATAATTTACACCTTAGGCTCTGCTTCTAACTTGGGCCCAAATTGTAAAATGGTCTTATCTATTGGCGATTTCGTTCCAATTCACATTCCAAGTAATATTCGGCATGCTAATTACATTGCCGGTTGCCAAATTGCATTATCTCTTATAGTTTCCGAGATATGGACTATCAATAATTTACACCTTAGGCTCTGCTTCTAACTTGGGCCCAAATTGTAAAATGGTCTTATCTATTGGCGATTTCGTTCCAATTCACATTCCAAGTAATATTCGGCATGCTAATTACATTGCCGGTTGCCAAATTGCATTATCTCTTATAGTTTCCTAGATATGGACTATCGATAATTTACACCTTTGGCTCTGCTTCTAACTTGGGCCCAAATTGTAAAATGGTCTTATCTATTGTTGTTCCAATTCACATTCCAAGTACTATTCGGTCTTATTGTTGATTGCATTATCTCTTATAGTTTCCGAGATATGGACTATCGATAATTTACACCTTAGGCTCTGCTTCTAACTTGGGCCCAAATTGTAAAATGGTCTTATCTATTGGCGATTTCGTTCCAATTCACACTCCAAGTAATATTCGGCATGCTAATTACATTGCCGGTTGCGAAATTGCATTATCTCTTATAGTTTCCGAGATATGGACTATCAATAATTAACACCTTAGGCTCTGCTTCTAACTTGGGCCCAAATTGTAAAATGGTCTTATCTATTGGTGATTTCGTTCCAATTCACATTCCAAGTAATATTCGGCATGCTAATTACATTGCCGGTTGCCAAATTGCATTATCTCTTATAGTTTCCGAGATATGGACTATCGATAATTTACACCTTAGGCTCAGCTTCTAACTTGGGCCCAAATTGTAAAATGGCCTTATCTATTGGCGATTTCGTCCCAATTCACATTCCAAGTAATATTCGGCATGCTAATTACATTGCCGGTTGCGAAATTGCATTATCTCTTATAGTTTCAGAGATATGGACTATCGATAATTTACACCTTAGGCTCTGCTTCTAACTTGGGCCCAAATTGTAAAATGGTCTTATCTATTGGCAATTTCGTTCCAATTCACATTCCAAGTAATATTCGGCATGCTAATTACATTGCCGGTTGCCAAATTGCATTATCTCTTATAGTTTCCGAGATATGGACTATCGATAATTTACACCTTAGGCTCTGCTTCTAACTTGGGCCCAAATTGTAAAATGGTCTTATCTATTGGCGATTTCGTTCCAATTCACATTCCAAGTAATATTCGGCATGCTAATTACATTGCCGGTTGCCAAATTGCATTATCTCTTATAGTTTCCGAGATATGGACTATCGATAATTTACACCTTAGGCTCTGCTTCTAACTTGGGCCCAAATTGTAAAATGGTCTTATCTATTGGCGATTTCGTTCCAATTCACATTCCAAGTAATATTCGGCATGCTAATTACATTGCCGGTTGCCAAATTGCATTATCTCTTATAGTTTCCGAGATATGGACTATCGATAATTTACACCTTAGGCTCTGCTTCTAACTTGGGCCCAAATTGTAAAATGGTCTTATCTATTGGCGATTTCGTTCCAATTCACATTCCAAGTAATATTCGGCATGCTAATTACATTGCCGGTTGCCAAATTGCATTATCTCTTATAGTTTCCGAGATATGGACTATCGATAATTTACACCTTAGGCTCTGCTTCTAACTTGGGCCCAAATTGTAAAATGGCTTTATCTATTGGCGATTTCGTCCCAATTCACATTCCAAGTAATATTAGGCATGCTAATTACATTGCCGGTTGCGAAACTGCATTATCTCTTATAGTTTCAGAGATATGGACTATCGATAATTTACACCTTAGGCTCTGCTTCTAACTTGGGCCCAAATTGTAAAATGGTCTTATCTATTGGCGATTTCGTCCCAATTCACATTCCAAGTAATATTAGGCATGCTAATTACATTGCCGGTTGCCAAATTGCATTATCTCTTATAGTTTCCGAGATATGGACTATCGATAATTTACACCTTAGGCTCTGCTTCTAACTTGGGCCCAAATTGTAAAATGGTCTTATCTATTGGCGATTTCGTTCCAATTCACATTCCAAGTAATATTCGGCATGCTAATTACATTGCCGGTTGCCAAATTGCATTATCTCTTATAGTTTCCGAGATATGGACTATCGATAATTTACACCTTAGGCTCTGCTTCTAACTTGGGCCCAAATTGTAAAATGGTCTTACCTATTGGCGATTTCGTTCCAATTCACACTCCAAGTAATATTCGGCATGCTAATTACATTGCCGGTTGCGAAATTGCATTATCTCTTATAGTTTCCGAGATATGGACTATCAATAATTTACACCTTAGGCTCTGCTTCTAACTTGGGCCCAAATTGTAAAATGGTCTTATCTATTGGCGATTTCGTTCCAATTCACATTCCAAGTAATATTCGGCATGCTAATTACATTGCCGGTTGCCAAATTGCATTATCTCTTATAGTTTCCGAGATATGGACTATCGATAATTTACACCTTAGGCTCTGCTTCTAACTTGGGCCCAAATTGTAAAATGGCCTTATCTATTGGCGATTTCGTTCCAATTCACATTCCAAGTAATATTCGGCATGCTAATTACATTGCCGGTTGCCAAATTGCATTATCTCTTATAGTTTCCGAGATATGGACTATCGATAATTTACACCTTAGGCTCTGCTTCTAACTTGGGCCCAAATTGTAAAATGATCTTATCTATTGGCGATTTCGTTCCAATTCACATTCCAAGTAATATTCGGCATGCTAATTACATTGCCGGTTGCCAAATTCCATTATCTCTTATAGTTTCCGAGATATGGACTATCGATAATTTACACCTTAGGCTCTGCTTCTAACTTGGGCCCAAATTGTAAAATGGTCTTATCTATTGGCGATTTCGTTCCAATTCACACTCCAAGTAATATTCGGCATGCTAATTACATTGCCGGTTGCCAAATTGCATTATCTCTTATAGTTTCCGAGATATGGACTATCGATAATTTACACCATAGGCTCTGCTTCTAACTTGGGCCCAAATTGTAAAATGGTCTTATCTTTTGGCGATTTCGTTCCAATTCACATTCCAAGTAATATTCGGCATGCTAATTACATTGCCGGTTGCCAAATTGCATTATCTCTTATAGTTTCCGAGATATGGACTATCGATAATTTACACCTTAGGCTCTGCTTCTAACTTGGGCCCAAATTGTAAAATGGTCTTATCTATTGGCGATTTCGTTCCAATTCACATTCCAAGTAATATTCGGCATGCTAATTACATTGCCGTTTGCCAAATTGCATTATCTCTTATAGTTTCCGAGATATGGACTATCGATAATTTACACCTTAGGCTCTGCTTCTAACTTGGGCCCAAATTGTAAAATGGTCTTATCTATTGGCGATTTCGTTCCAATTCACATTCCAAGTAATATTCGGCATGCTAATTACATTGCCGGTTGCCAAATTGCATTATCTCTTATAGTTTCCGAGATATGGACTATCGATAATTTACACCTTAGGCTCTGCTTCTAACTTGGGCCCAAATTGTAAAATGGTCTTATCTATTGGCGATTTCGTTCCAATTCACATTCCAAGTAATATTCGGCATGCTAATTACATTGCCGGTTGCCAAATTGCATTATCTCTTATAGTTTCCGAGATATGGACTATCGATAATTTACACCTTAGGCTCTGCTTCTAACTTGGGCCCAAATTGTAAAATGGTCTTATCTATTGGCGATTTCGTTCCAATTCACATTCCAAGTAATATTCGGCATGCTAATTACATTGCCGGTTGCCAAATTGCATTATCTCTTATAGTTTCCGAGATATGGACTATCGATAATTTACACCTTAGGCTCTGCTTCTAACTTGGGCCCAAATTGTAAAATGGTCTTACCTATTGGCGATTTCGTTCCAATTCACACTCCAAGTAATATACGGCATGCTAATTACATTGCCGGTTGCGAAATTGCATTATCTCTTATAGTTTCCGAGATATGGACTATCAATAATTTACACCTTAGGCTCTGCTTCTAACTTGGGCCCAAATTGTAAAATGGTCTTATCTATTGGCGATTTCGTTCCAATTCACATTCCAAGTAATATTCGGCATGCTAATTACATTGCCGGTTGCCAAATTGCATTATCTCTTATAGTTTCCGAGATATGGACTATCGATAATTTACACCTTAGGCTCTGCTTCTAACTTGGGCCCAAATTGTAAAATGGCCTTATCTATTGGCGATTTCGTTCCAATTCACATTCCAAGTAATATTCGGCATGCTAATTACATTGCCGGTTGCCAAATTGCATTATCTCTTATAGTTTCCGAGATATGGACTATCGATAATTTACACCTTAGGCTCTGCTTCTAACTTGGGCCCAAATTGTAAAATGATCTTATCTATTGGCGATTTCGTTCCAATTCACATTCCAAGTAATATTCGGCATGCTAATTACATTGCCGGTTGCCAAATTGCATTATCTCTTATAGTTTCCGAGATATGGACTATCGATAATTTACACCTTAGGCTCTGCTTCTAACTTGGGCCCAAATTGTAAAATGGTCTTATCTATTGGCGATTTCGTTCCAATTCACACTCCAAGTAATATTCGGCGTGCTAATTACATTGCCGGTTGCCAAATTGCATTATCTCTTATAGTTTCCGAGATATGGACTATCGATAATTTACACCATAGGCTCTGCTTCTAACTTGGGCCCAAATTGTAAAATGGTCTTATCTTTTGGCGATTTCGTTCCAATTCACATTCCAAGTAATATTCGGCATGCTAATTACATTGCCGGCTGCCAAATTGCATTATCTCTTATAGTTTCCGAGATATGGACTATCGATAATTTACACCTTAGGCTCTGCTTCTAACTTGGGCCCAAATTGTAAAATGGTCTTATCTATTGGCGATTTCGTTCCAATTCACATTCCAAGTAATATTCGGCATGCTAATTACATTACCGTTTGCCAAATTGCATTATCTCTTATAGTTTCCGAGATATGGACTATCGATAATTTACACCTTAGGCTCTGCTTCTAACTTGGGCCCAAATTGTAAAATGGTCTTATCTATTGGCGATTTCGTTCCAATTCACATTCCAAGTAATATTCGGCATGCTAATTACATTGCCGGTTGCCAAATTGAATTATCTCTTATAGTTTCCGAGATATGGACTATCGATAATTTACACCTTAGGCTCTGCTTCTAACTTGGGCCCAAATTGTAAAATGGTCTTACCTATTGGCGATTTCGTTCCAATTCACAATCCAAGTAATATTCGGCATGCTAATTACATTGCCGGTTGCCAAATTGCATTATCTCTTATAGTTTCCGAGATATAGACTATCGATAATTTACACCTTAGGCTCTGCTTCTAACTTGGGCCCAAATTGTAAAATGGTCTTATCTATTGGCGATTTCGTCCCAATTCACATTCCAAGTGATATTCGGCATGCTAATTACATTGCCAGTTGCGAAATTGCATTATCTCTTATAGTTTCCGAGATATGGACTATCAATAATTTACACCTTAGGCTCTGCTTCTAACTTGGGCCCAAATTGTAAAATGGTCTTATCTATTGGCGATTTCGTTCCAATTCACATTCCAAGTAATATTCGGCATGCTAATTACATTGCCGGTTGCCAAATTGCATTATCTCTTATAGTTTCCGAGATATGGACTATCGATTATTTACACCTTAGGCTCTGCTTCTAACTTGGGCCCAAATTGTAAAATGGTCTTATCTATTGGCGATTTCGTTGCAATTCACATTCCAAGTAATATTCGGCATGCTAATTACATTGCCGGTTGCCAAATTGCATTATCTCTTATAGTTTCCGAGATATGGACTATCGATAATTTACACCTTAGGCTCTGCTTCTAACTTGGGCCCAAATTGTAAAATGGTCTTATCTATTGGCGATTTCGTTCCAATTCACATTCCAAGTAATATTCGGCATGCTAATTACATTGCCGGTTGCCAAATTGCATTATCTCTTATAGTTTCCGAGATATGGACTATCGATAATTTACACCTTAGGCTCTGCTTCTAACTTGGGCCCAAATTGTAAAATGGTCTTATCTATTGGCGATTTCGTTCCAATTCACATTCCAAGTAATATTCGGCATGCTAATTACATTGCCGGTTGCCAAATTGCATTATCTCTTATAGTTTCCGAGATATGGACTATCGATAATTTACACCTTAGGCTCTGCTTCTAACTTGGGCCCAAATTGTAAAATGGTCTTATCTATTGGCGATTTCGTTCCAATTCACACTCCAAGTAATATTCGGCATGCTAATTACATTGCCGGTTGCGAAATTGCATTATCTCTTATAGTTTCCGAGATATGGACTATCGATAATTTACACCTTAGGCTCTGCTTCTAACTTGGGCCCAAATTGTAAAATGGTCTTATCTATTGGCGATTTCGTTCCAATTCACATTCCAAGTAATATTCCGCATGCTAATTACATTGCCGGTTGCCAAGTTGCATTATCTCTTATAGTTTCCGAGATATGGACTATCGATAATTTACACCTTAGGCTCTGCTTCTAACTTGGGCCCAAATTGTAAAATGGTCTTATCTATTGGCGATTTCGTTCCAATTCACAGACCAAGTAATATTCGGCATGCTAATTACATTGCCGGTTGCCAAATTGCATTATCTCTTATAGTTTCCGAGATATGGACTATCGATAATTTACACTTTAGGCTCTGCTTCTAACTTGTACCCAAATTGTAAAATGGTCTTATCTATTGGCGATTTCGTCCCAATTCACATTTCAAGTGATATTCGGCATGCTAATTACATTGCCGGTTGCGAAATTGCATTATCTCTTATAGTTTCCGAGATATGGACTATCAATAATTTACACCTTAGGCTCTGCTTCTAACTTGGGCCCAAATTGTAAAATGGTCTTATCTATTGGCGATTTCGTTCCAATTCACATTCCAAGTAATATTCGGCATGCTAATTGCATTGCCGGTTGCCAAATTGCATTATCTCTTATAGTTTCCGAGATATGGACTATCGATAATTTACACTTTAGGCTCTGCTTCTAACTTGTACCCAAATTGTAAAATGGTCTTATCTATTGGCGATTTCGTTCCAATTCACATTCCAAGTAATATTCGGCATGCTAATTACATTACCGGTTGCCAAATTGCATTATCTCTTATAGTTTCCGAGATATGGACTATCGATAATTTACACCTTAGGCTCTGCTTCTAACTTGTACCCAAATTGTAAAATGGTCTTATCTATTGGCGATTTCGTTCCAATTCACATTCCAAGTAATATTCGGCATGCTAATTGCATTGCCGGTTGCCAAATTGCATTATCTCTTATAGTTTCCGAGATATGGACTATCGATAATTTACACCTTAGGCTCTGCTTCTAACTTGGGCCCAAATTGTAAAATGGTCTTATCTATTGGCGATTTCGTTTCAATTCACATTCCAAGTAATATTCGGCATGCTAATTACATTGCCGGTTGCCAAATTGCATTTTCTCTTATAGTTTCCGAGATATGGACTATCGATAATTTACACCATAGGCTCTGCTTCTAACTTGGGCCCAAATTGTAAAATGGTCTTATCTATTGGCGATATCGTTCCAATTCACATTCCAAGTAATATTCGGCATGCTAATTACATTGCCGGTTGCCAAATTGCATTATCTCTTATAGTTTCCGAGATATGGACTATCGATAATTTACACCTTAGGCTCTGCTTCTAACTTGCTCCCAAATTGTAAAATGGTCTTATCTATTGGCGATTTCGTTCCAATTCACATTCCAAGTATTATTCGGCATGCTAATTACATTGCCGGTTGCCAAATTACATTATCTCTTATAGTTTCCGAGATATGAACTATCGATAATTTACACCTTAGGCTCTGCTTCTAACTTGGGCCCAAATTGTAAAATGGTCTTATCTATTGGCGATTTTGTTCCAATTCACATTCCAAGTAATATTCGGCATGCTAATTACATTGCCGGTTGCCAAATTGCATTATCTCTTATAGTTTCCGAGATATGGACTATCGATAATTTACACCTTAGGCTCTGCTTCTAACTTGGGCCCAAATTGTAAAATGGTCTTATCTATTGGCGACTTCGTTCCAATTCACATTCCAAGTAATATTCGGCATGCTAATTACATTGCCGGTTGCCAAATTGCATTATCTCTTATAGTTTCCGAGATATGGACTATCGATAATTTACACCTTAGGCTCTGCTTCTAACTTGGGCCCAAATTGTAAAATGGTCTTATCTATTGGCGATTTCGTTCCAATTCACATTCCAAGTAATATTCGGTATGCTAATTACATTGCCGGTTGCCAAATTGCATTATCTCTTATAGTTTCCGAGATATGGACTATTGATAATTTACACCTTAGGCTCTGCTTCTAACTTGGGCCCAAATTGTAAAATGGTCTTATCTATTGGCGATTTCGTCCCAATTCACATTCCAAGTGATATTCGGCATGCTAATTACATTGCCGGTTGCGAAATTGCATTATCCCTTATAGTTTCCGAGATATGGACTATCAATAATTTACACCTTAGGTTCTGCTTCTAACTTGGGCCCAAATTGTAAAATGGTCTTATCTATTGGCGATTTCGTTCCAATTCACATTCCAAGTAATATTCGGCATGCTAATTACATTGCCGGTTGCCAAAATGCATTATCTCTTATAGTTTCCGAGATATGGACTATCGATAATTTACACCTTAGGCTCTGCTTCTAACTTGGGCCCAAATTGTAAAATGGTCTTATCTATTGGCGATTTCGTTCCAATTCACATTCCAAGTAATATTCGGCATGCTAATTACATTGCCGGTTGCCAAATTGCATTATCTCTTATAGTTTCCGAGATATGGACTATCGATAATTTACACCTTAGGCTCTGCTTCTAACTTGGGCCCAAATTGTAAAATGGTCTTATCTATTGGCGATTTCGTTCCAATTCACATTCCAAGTAATATTCGGCATGCTAATTACATTGCCGGTTGCCAAATTGCATTATCTCTTATAGTTTCCGAGATATGGACTATCGATAATTTACACCATAGGCTCTGCTTCTAACTTGGGCCCAAATTGTAAAATGGTCTTATCTATTGGCGATTTCGTTCCAATTCACATTCCAAGTAATATTCGGCATGCTAATTACATTGCCGGTTGCCAAATTGCATTATCTCTTATAGTTTCCGAGATATGGACTATCGATAATTTACACCATAGGCTCTGCTTCTAACTTGGGGCCAAATTGTAAAATTGTCTTATCTATTGGCGATTTCGTTCCAATTCACATTCCAAGTAATATTCGGCATGCTAATTACATTGCCGGTTGCCAAATTGCATTATCTCTTATAGTTTCCGAGATATGGACTATCGATAATTTACACCTTAGGCTCTGCTTCTAACTTGGGCCCAAATTGTAAAATGGTCTTATCTATTGGCGATTTCGTTCTAATTCACATTCCAAGTAATATTCGGCATGCTAATTACATTGCCGGTTGCCAAATTGCATTATCTCTTATAGTTTCCGAGATATGGACTATCGATAATTTACACCTTAGGCTCTGCTTCTAACTTGGGCCCAAATTGTAAAATGGTCTTATCTATTGGCGATTTCGTTCCAATTCACATTCCAAGTAATATTCGGTATGCTAATTACATTGCCGGTTGCCAAATTGCATTATCTCTTATAGTTTCCGAGATATGGACTATTGATAATTTACACCTTAGGCTCTGCTTCTAACTTGGGCCCAAATTGTAAAATGGTCTTATCTATTGGCGATTTCGTCCCAATTCACATTCCAAGTGATATTCGGCATGCTAATTACATTGCCGGTTGCGAAATTGCATTATCCCTTATAGTTTCCGAGATATGGACTATCAATAATTTACACCTTAGGTTCTGCTTCTAACTTGGGCCCAAATTGTAAAATGGTCTTATCTATTGACGATTTCGTTCCAATTCACATTCCAAGTAATATTCGGCATGCTAATTACATTGCCGGTTGCCAAAATGCATTATCTCTTATAGTTTCCGAGATATGGACTATCGATAATTTACACCTTAGGCTCTGCTTCTAACTTGGGCCCAAATTGTAAAATGGTCTTATCTATTGGCGATTTCGTTCCAATTCACATTCCAAGTATTATTCGGCATGCTAATTACATTGCCGGTTGCCAAATTGCATTATCTCTTATAGTTTCCGAGATATGGACTATCGATAATTTACACCTTAGGCTCTGCTTCTAACTTGGGCCCAAATTGTAAAATGGTCTTATCTATTGGCGATTTCGTTCCAATTCACATTCCAAGTAATATTCGGCATGCTAATTACATTGCCGGTTGCCAAATTGCATTATCTCTTATAGTTTCCGAGATATGGACTATCGATAATTTACACCATAGGCTCTGCTTCTAACTTGGGCCCAAATTGTAAAATGGTCTTATCT
The DNA here is from genome assembly GCF_030347505.1 of Rhynchophorus ferrugineus. Classification (NCBI taxonomy): domain Eukaryota; kingdom Metazoa; phylum Arthropoda; class Insecta; order Coleoptera; family Curculionidae; genus Rhynchophorus; species Rhynchophorus ferrugineus. The sequence continues at coordinate 56,976 of NW_027472921.1, forward strand.
ATTGGCGATTTCGTTCCAATTCACATTCCAAGTAATATTCGGCATGCTAATTACATTGCCGGTTGCCAAATTGCATTATCTCTTATAGTTTCCGAGATATGGACTATCGATAATTTACACCATAGGCTCTGCTTCTAACTTGGGGCCAAATTGTAAAATGGTCTTATCTATTGGCGATTTCGTTCCAATTCACATTCCAAGTAATATTCGGCATGCTAATTACATTGCCGGTTGCCAAATTGCATTATCTCTTATAGTTTCCGAGATATGGACTATCGATAATTTACACCTTAGGCTCTGCTTCTAACTTGGGCCCAAATTGTAAAATGGTCTTATCTATTGGCGATTTCGTTCCAATTCACATTCCAAGTAATATTCGGCATGCTAATTACATTGCCGGTTGCCAAATTGAATTATCTCTTATAGTTTCCGAGATATGGACTATCGATAATTTACACCTTAGGCTCTGCTTCTAACTTCGGACCAAATTGTAAAATGGACTTACCTGTTGGCGATTTCGTTCCAATTCACATTCCAAGTAATATTCGGCATGCTAATTACATTGCCGGTTGCCAAATTGCATTATCTCTTATAGTTTCCGAGATATGGACTATCGATAATTTACACCTTAGGCTCTGCTTCTAACTTGGGCCCAAATTGTAAAATGGTCTTATCTATTGGCGATTTCGTTCCAATTCACATTCCAAGTAATATTCGGCATGCTAATTACACTGCCGGTTGCCAAATTGCATTATCTCTTATAGTTTCCGAGATATGGACTATCGATAATTTACACCATAGGCTCTGCTTCTAACTTGGGCCCAAATTGTAAAATGGTCTTATCTATTGGCGATTTCGTTCCAATTCACATTCCAAGTAATATTCGGCATGCTAATTACATTGCCGGTTGCCAAATTGCATTATCTCTTATAGTTTCCGAGATATGGACTATCGATAATTTACACCATAGGCTCTGCTTCTAACTTGGGCCCAAATTGTAAAATGGTCTTATCTATTGGCGATTTCGTCCCAATTCACATTCCAAGTGATATTCGGCATGCTAATTACATTGCCGGTTGCGAAATTGCATTATCTCTTATAGTTTCCGAGATATGGACTATCAATAATTTACACCTTAGGCTCTGCTTCTAACTTGGGCCCAAATTGTAAAATGGTCTTATCTATTGGCGATTTCGTTCCAATTCACATTCCAAGTAATATTCGGCATGCTAATTACATTGCCGGTTGCCAAATTGCATTATCTCTTATAGTTTCCGAGATATGGACTATCGATAATTTACACCATAGGCTCTGCTTCTAACTTGGGCCCAAATTGTAAAATGGTCTTATCTATTGGCGATTTCGTTCCAATTCACATTCCAAGTAATATTCGGCATGCTAATTACATTGCCGGTTGCCAAATTGCATTATCTCTTATAGTTTCCGAGATATGGACTATCGATAATTTACACCTTTGGCTCTGCTTCTAACTTGGGCCCAAATTGTAAAATGGTCTTATCTATTGGCGATTTCGTTCCAATTCACATTCCAAGTAATATTCGGCATGCTAATTACATTGCCGGTTGCCAAATTGCATTATCTCTTATAGTTTCCGAGATATGGACTATCGATAATTTACACCTTAGGCTCTGCTTCTAACTTGGGCCCAAATTGTAAAATGGTCTTATCTATTGGCGATTTCGTTCCAATTCACATTCCAAGTAATATTCGGCATGCTAATTACATTGCCGGTTGCCAAATTGAATTATCTCTTATAGTTTCCGAGATATGGACTATCGATAATTTACACCTTAGGCTCTGCTTCTAACTTCGGACCAAATTGTAAAATGGACTTACCTGTTGGCGATTTCGTTCCAATTCACATTCCAAGTAATATTCGGCATGCTAATTACATTGCCGGTTGCCAAATTGCATTATCTCTTATAGTTTCCGAGATATGGACTATCGATAATTTACACCTTAGGCTCTGCTTCTAACTTGGGCCCAAATTGTAAAATGGTCTTATCTATTGGCGATTTCGTTCCAATTCACATTCCAAGTAATATTCGGCATGCTAATTACACTGCCGGTTGCCAAATTGCATTATCTCTTATAGTTTCCGAGATATGGACTATCGATAATTTACACCATAGGCTCTGCTTCTAACTTGGGCCCAAATTGTAAAATGGTCTTATCTATTGGCGATTTCGTTCCAATTCACATTCCAAGTAATATTCGGCATGCTAATTACATTGCCGGTTGCCAAATTGCATTATCTCTTATAGTTTCCGAGATATGGACTATCGATAATTTACACCATAGGCTCTGCTTCTAACTTGGGCCCAAATTGTAAAATGGTCTTATCTATTGGCGATTTCGTCCCAATTCACATTCCAAGTGATATTCGGCATGCTAATTACATTGCCGGTTGCGAAATTGCATTATCTCTTATAGTTTCCGAGATATGGACTATCAATAATTTACACCTTAGGCTCTGCTTCTAACTTGGGCCCAAATTGTAAAATGGTCTTATCTATTGGCGATTTCGTTCCAATTCACATTCCAAGTAATATTCGGCATGCTAATTACATTGCCGGTTGCCAAATTGCATTATCTCTTATAGTTTCCGAGATATGGACTATCGATAATTTACACCATAGGCTCTGCTTCTAACTTGGGCCCAAATTGTAAAATGGTCTTATCTATTGGCGATTTCGTTCCAATTCACATTCCAAGTAATATTCGGCATGCTAATTACATTGCCGGTTGCCAAATTGCATTATCTCTTATAGTTTCCGAGATATGGACTATCGATAATTTACACCTTTGGCTCTGCTTCTAACTTGGGCCCAAATTGTAAAATGGTCTTATCTATTGGCGATTTCGTTCCAATTCACATTCCAAGTAATATTCGGCATGCTAATTACATTGCCGGTTGCCAAATTGCATTATCTCTTATAGTTTCCGAGATATGGACTATCGATAATTTACACCTTAGGCTCTGCTTCTAACTTGGGCCCAAATTGTAAAATGGTCTTATCTATTGGCGATTTCGTTCCAATTCACATTCCAAGTAATATTCGGCATGCTAATTACATTGCCGGTTGCCAAATTGCATTATCTCTTATAGTTTCCGAGATATGGACTATCGATAATTTACACCTTAGGCTCTGCTTCTAACTTGGGCCCAAATTGTAAAATGGTCTTATCTATTGGCGATTTCGTTCCAATTCACACTCCAAGTAATATTCGGCATGCTAATTACATTGCCGGTTGCGAAATTGCATTATCTCTTATAGTTTCCGAGATATGGACTATCAATAATTTACACCTTAGGCTCTGCTTCTAACTTGGGCCCAAATTGTAAAATGGTCTTATCTATTGGCGATTTCGTTCCAATTCACATTCCAAGTAATATTCGGCATGCTAATTACATTGCCGGTTGCCAAATTGCATTATCTCTTATAGTTTCCGAGATATGGACTATCGATAATTTACACCTTAGGCTCTGCTTCTAACTTGGGCCCAAATTGTAAAATGGCCTTATCTATTGGCGATTTCGTCCCAATTCACATTCCAAGTAATATTCGGCATGCTAATTACATTGCCGGTTGCGAAATTGCATTATCTCTTATAGTTTCAGAGATATGGACTATCGATAATTTACACCTTAGGCTCTGCTTCTAACTTGGGCCCAAATTGTAAAATGGTCTTATCTATTGGCGATTTCGTTCCAATTCACATTCCAAGTAATATTCGGCATGCTAATTACATTGCCGGTTGCCAAATTGCATTATCTCTTATAGTTTCCGAGATATGGACTATTGATAATTTACACCTTAGGCTCTGCTTCTAACTTGGGCCCAAATTGTAAAATGGTCTTATCTATTGGCGATTTCGTTCCAATTCACATTCCAAGTAATATTCGGCATGCTAATTACATTGCCGGTTGCCAAATTGCATTATCTCTTATAGTTTCCGAAATATGGACTATCGATAATTTACACCTTAGGCTCTGCTTCTAACTTGGGCCCAAATTGTAAAATGGTCTTATCTATTGGCGATTTCGTTGCAATTCACAATCCAAGTAATATTCGGCATGCTAATTACATTGCCGGTTGCCAAATTGCATTATCTCTTATAGTTTCCGAGATATGGACTATCGATAATTTACACCTTAGGCTCTGCTTCTAACTTGGGCCAAAATTGTAAAATGGTCTTATCTATTGGCGATTTCGTTCCAATTCACATTCCAAGTAATATTCGGCATGCTAATTACATTGCCGGTTGCCAAATTGCATTATCTCTTATAGTTTCCGAGATATGGACTATCGATAATTTACACCTTAGGCTCTGCTTCTAACTTGGGCCCAAATTGTAAAATGGTCTTATCTATTGGCGATTTCGTCCCAATTCACATTCCAAGTGATATTCGGCATCCTAATTACATTGCCGGTTGCGAAATTGCATTATCTCTTATAGTTTCCGAGATATGGACTATCCATAATTTACACCTTAGGCTCTGCTTCTAACTTGGGCCCAAATTGTAAAATGGTCTTATCTATTGGCGATTTCGTTCCAATTCACATTCCAAGTAATATTCGGCATGCTAATTACATTGCCGGTTGCCAAATTGCATTATCTCTTATAGTTTCCGAGATATGGACTATCAATAATTTACATCTTAGGCTCTGCTTCTAACTTGGGCCCAAATTGTAAAATGGTCTTATCTATTGGCGATATCGTTCCAATTCACATTCCAAGTAATATTCGGCATGCTAATTACATTGCCGGTTGCCAAATTGCATTATCTCTTATAGTTTCCGAGATATGGACTATCGATAATTTACACCTTTGGCTCTGCTTCTAACTTGGGCCCAAATTGTAAAATGGTCTTATCTATTGGCGATTTCGTTCCAATTCACATTCCAAGTAATATTCGGCATGCTAATTACATTGCCGGTTGCCAAATTGCATTATCTCTTATAGTTTCCGAGATATGGACTATCGATAATTTACACCTTAGGCTCTGCTTCTAACTTGGGCCCAAATTGTAAAATGGTCTTATCTATTGGCGATTTCGTTCCAATTCACATTCCAAGTAATATTCGGCATGCTAATTACATTGCCGGTTGCCAAATTGCATTATCTCTTATAGTTTCCGAGATATGGACTATCGATAATTTACACCTTAGGCTCTGCTTCTAACTTGGGCCCAAATTGTAAAATGGTCTTATCTATTGGCGATTTCGTTGCAATTCACATTCCAAGTAATATTCGGCATGCTAATTACATTGCCGGTTGCCAAATTGCATTATCTCTTATAGTTTCCGAGATATGGACTATCGATAATTTACACCTTAGGCTCTGCTTCTAACTTGGGCCCAAATTGTAAAATGGTCTTATCTATTGGCGATTTCGTTCCAATTCACATTCCAAGTAATATTCGGCATGCTAATTACATTGCCGGTTGCCAAATTGCATTATCTCTTATAGTTTCCGAGATATGGACTATCGATAATTTACACCTTAGGCTCTGCTTCTAACTTGGGCCCAAATTGTAAAATGGCCTTATCTATTGGCGATTTCGTCCCAATTCACATTCCAAGTGATATTCGGCATGCTAATTACATTGCCGGTTGCGAAATTGCATTATCTCTTATAGTTTCAGAGATATGGACTATCGATAATTTACACCTTAGGCTCTGCTTCTAACTTGGGCCCAAATTGTAAAATGGTCTTATCTATTGGCGATTTCGTTCCAATTCACATTCCAAGTAATATTCGGCATGCTAATTACATTGCCGGTTGCCAAATTGCATTATCTCTTATAGTTTCCGAGATATGGACTATTGATAATTTACACCTTAGGCTCTGCTTCTAACTTGGGCCCAAATTGTAAAATGGTCTTATCTATTGGCGATTTCGTTCCAATTCACATTCCAAGTAATATTCGGCATGCTAATTACATTGCCGGTTGCCAAATTGCATTATCTCTTATAGTTTCCGAAATATGGACTATCGATAATTTACACCTTAGGCTCTGCTTCTAACTTGGGCCCAAATTGTAAAATGGTCTTATCTATTGGCGATTTCGTTGCAATTCACAATCCAAGTAATATTCGGCATGCTAATTACATTGCCGGTTGCCAAATTGCATTATCTCTTATAGTTTCCGAGATATGGACTATCGATAATTTACACCTTAGGCTCTGCTTCTAACTTGGGCCAAAATTGTAAAATGGTCTTATCTATTGGCGATTTCGTTCCAATTCACATTCCAAGTAATATTCGGCATGCTAATTACATTGCCGGTTGCCAAATTGCATTATCTCTTATAGTTTCCGAGATATGGACTATCGATAATTTACACCTTAGGCTCTGCTTCTAACTTGGGCCCAAATTGTAAAATGGTCTTATCTATTGGCGATTTCGTCCCAATTCACATTCCAAGTGATATTCGGAATCCTAATTACATTGCCGGTTGCGAAATTGCATTATCTCTTATAGTTTCCGAGATATGGACTATCCATAATTTACACCTTAGGCTCTGCTTCTAACTTGGGCCCAAATTGTAAAATGATCTTATCTATTGGCGATTTCGTTCCAATTCACATTCCAAGTAATATTCGGCATGCTAATTACATTGCCGGTTGCCAAATTGCATTATCTCTTATAGTTTCCGAGATATGGACTATCAATAATTTACATCTTAGGCTCTGCTTCTAACTTGGGCCCAAATTGTAAAATGGTCTTATCTATTGGCGATATCGTTCCAATTCACATTCCAAGTAATATTCGGCATGCTAATTACATTGCCGGTTGCCAAATTGCATTATCTCTTATAGTTTCCGAGATATGGACTATCGATAATTTACACCTTTGGCTCTGCTTCTAACTTGGGCCCAAATTGTAAAATGGTCTTATCTATTGGCGATTTCGTTCCAATTCACATTCCAAGTAATATTCGGCATGCTAATTACATTGCCGGTTGCCAAATTGCATTATCTCTTATAGTTTCCGAGATATGGACTATCGATAATTTACACCTTAGGCTCTGCTTCTAACTTGGGCCCAAATTGTAAAATGGTCTTATCTATTGGCGATTTCGTTCCAATTCACATTCCAAGTAATATTCGGCATGCTAATTACATTGCCGGTTGCCAAATTGCATTATCTCTTATAGTTTCCGAGATATGGACTATCGATAATTTACACCTTAGGCTCTGCTTCTAACTTGGGCCCAAATTGTAAAATGGTCTTATCTATTGGCGATTTCGTTGCAATTCACATTCCAAGTAATATTCGGCATGCTAATTACATTGCCGGTTGCCAAATTGCATTATCTCTTATAGTTTCCGAGATATGGACTATCGATAATTTACACCTTAGGCTCTGCTTCTAACTTGGGCCCAAATTGTAAAATGGTCTTATCTATTGGCGATTTCGTTCCAATTCACATTCCAAGTAATATTCGGCATGCTAATTACATTGCCGGTTGCCAAATTGCATTATCTCTTATAGTTTCCGAGATATGGACTATCGATAATTTACACCTTAGGCTCTGCTTCTAACTTGGGCCCAAATTGTAAAATGGTCTTATCTATTGGCGATTTCGTCCCAATTCACATTCCAAGTGATATTCGGCATGCTAATTACATTGCCGGTTGCGAAATTGCATTATCTCTTATAGTTTCCGAGATATGGACTATCAATAATTTACACCTTAGGCTCTGCTTCTAACTTGGGCCCAAATTGTAAAATGGTCTTATCTATTGGCGATTTCGTTCCAATTCACATTCCAAGTAATATTCGGCATGCTAATTACATTGCCGGTTGCCAAATTGCATTATCTCTTATAGTTTCCGAGATATGGACTATCAATAATTTACACCTTAGGCTCTGCTTCTAACTTGGGCCCAAATTGTAAAATGGTCTTATCTATTGGCGATTTCGTTCCAATTCACATTCCAAGTAATATTCGGCATGCTAATTACATTGCCGTTGCCAAATTGCATTATCTCTTATAGTTTCCGAGATATGGACTATCGATAATTTACACCTTTGGTTCTGCTTCTAACTTGGGCCCAAATTGTAAAATGGTCTTATCTATTGGCGATTTCGTACCAATTCACATTCCAAGTAATATTCGGCATGCTAATTACATTGCCGGTTGCCAAATTGCATTATCTCTTATAGTTTCCGAGATATGGACTATCGATAATTTACACCTTAGGCTCTGCTTCTAACTTGGGCCCAAATTGTAAAATGGTCTTATCTATTGGCGATTTCGTTCCAATTCACACTCCAAGTAATATTCGGCATGCTAATTACATTGCCGGTTGCGAAATTGCATTATCTCTTATAGTTTCCGAGATATGGACTATCAATAATTAACACCTTAGGCTCTGCTTCTAACTTGGGCCCAAATTGTAAAATGGTCTTATCTATTGGCGATTTCGTTCCAATTCACATTCCAAGTAATATTCGGCATGCTAATTACATTGCCGGTTGCCAAATTGCATTATCTCTTATAGTTTCCGAGATATGGACTATCGATAATTTACACCTTAGGCTCTGCTTCTAACTTGGGCCCAAATTGTAAAATGGCCTTATCTATTGGCGATTTCGTCCCAATTCACATTCCAAGTAATATTCGGCATGCTAATTACATTGCCGGTTGCGAAATTGCATTATCTCTTATAGTTTCAGAGATATGGACTATCGATAATTTACAACTTAGTCTCTGCTTCTAACTTGGGCCCAAATTGTAAAATGGTCTTATCTATTGGCAATTTCGTTCCAATTCACATTCCAAGTAATATTCGGCATGCTAATTACATTGCCGGTTGCCAAATTGCATTATCTCTTATAGTTTCCGAGATATGGACTATCGATAATTTACACCTTAGGCTCTGCTTCTAACTTGGGCCCAAATTGTAAAATGGTCTTATCTATTGGCGATTTCGTTCCAATTCACATTCCAAGTAATATTCGGCATGCTAATTACATTGCCGGTTGCCAAATTGCATTATCTCTTATAGTTTCCGAGATATGGACTATCGATAATTTACACCTTAGGCTCTGCTTCTAACTTGGGCCCAAATTGTAAAATGGTCTTATCTATTGGCGATTTCGTTCCAATTCACATTCCAAGTAATATTCGGCATGCTTATTACATTGCCGGTTGCCAAATTGCATTATCTCTTATAGTTTCCGAGATATGGACTATCGATAATTTACACCATAGGCTCTGCTTCTAACTTGGGCACAAATTGTAAAATGGTCTTATCTATTGGCGATTTCGTTCCAATTCACATTCCAAGTAATATTCGGCATGCTAATTACATTGCCGATTGCGAAATTGCATTATCTCTTATAGTTTCAGAGATATGGACTATCGATAATTTACACCTTAGGCTCTGCTTCGAACTTGGGCCCAAATTGTAAAATGGTCTTATCTATTGGCAATTTCGTTCCAATTCACATTCCAAGTAATATTCGGCATGCTAATTACATTGCCGGTTGCCAAATTGCATTATCTCTTATAGTTTCCGAGATATGGACTATCGATAATTTACACCTTAGGCTCTGCTTCTAACTTGGGCCCAAATTGTAAAATGGTCTTATCTATTGGCGATTTCGTTCCAATTCACATTCCAAGTAGTATTCGGCATGCTAATTACATTGCCGGTTGCCAAATTGCATTATCTCTTATAGTTTCCGAGATATGGACTATCGATAATTTACACCTTAGGCTCTGCTTCTAACTTGGGCCCAAATTGTAAAATGGTCTTATCTATTGGCGATTTCGTTCCAATTCACATTCCAAGTAATATTCGGCATGCTAATTACATTGCCGGTTGCCAAATTGCATTATCTCTTATAGTTTCCGAGATATGGACTATCGATAATTTACACCTTAGGCTCTGCTTCTAACTTGGGCCCAAATTGTAAAATGGTCTTATCTATTGGCGATTTCGTTCCAATTCACATTCCAAGTAATATTCGGCATGCTAATTACATTGCCGGTTGCCAAATTGCATTATCTCTTATAGTTTCCGAGATATGGACTATCGATAATTTACACCTTAGGCTCTGCTTCTAACTTGGGCCCAAATTGTAAAATGGTCTTATCTATTGGCGATTTCGTTGCAATTCACATTCCAAGTAATATTCGGCATGCTAATTACATTGCCGGTTGCCAAATTGCATTATCTCTTATAGTTTCCGAGATATGGACTATCGATAATTTACACCTTAGGCTCTGCTTCTAACTTGGGCCAAAATTGTAAAATGGTCTTATCTATTGGCGATTTCGTTCCAATTCACATTCCAAGTAATATTCGGCATGCTAATTACATTGCCGGTTGCCAAATTGCATTATCTCTTATAGTTTCCGAGATATGGACTATCGATAATTTACACCTTAGGCTCTGCTTCTAACTTGGGCCCAAATTGTAAAATGGTCTTATCTATTGGCGATTTCGTCCCAATTCACATTCCAAGTGATATTCGGCATGCTAATTACATTGCCGGTTGCGAAATTGCATTATCTCTTATAGTTTCCGAGATATGGACTATCCATAATTTACACCTTAGGCTCTGCTTCTAACTTGGGCCCAAATTGTAAAATGGTCTTATCTATTGGCGATTTCGTTCCAATTCACATTCCAAGTAATATTCGGCATGCTAATTACATTGCCGGTTGCCAAATTGCATTATCTCTTATAGTTTCCGAGATATGGACTATCAATAATTTACACCTTGGGCTCTGCTTCTAACTTGGGCCCAAATTGTAATATGGTCTTATCTATTGGCGATTTCGTTCCAATTCACATTCCAAGTAATATTCGGCATGCTAATTACATTGCCGGTTGCCAAATTGCATTATCTCTTATAGTTTCCGAGATATGGACTATCGATAATTTACACCTTTGGCTCTGCTTCTAACTTGGGCCCAAATTGTAAAATGGTCTTATCTATTGGCGATTTCGTTCCAATTCACATTCCAAGTAATATTCGGCATGCTAATTACATTGCCGGTTGCCAAATTGCATTATCTCTTATAGTTTCCGAGATATGGACTATCAATAATTTACACCTTAGGCTCTGCTTCTAACTTGGGCCCAAATTGTAAAATGGTCTTATCTATTGGCGATTTCGTTCCAATTCACATTCCAAGTAATATTCGGCATGCTAATTACATTGCCGGTTGCCAAATTGCATTATCTCTTATAGTTTCCGAGATATGGACTATCGATAATTTACACCTTTGGCTCTGCTTCTAACTTGGGCCCAAATTGTAAAATGGTCTTATCTATTGGCGATTTCGTTCCAATTCACATTCCAAGTAATATTCGGCATGCTAATTACATTGCCGGTTGCCAAATTGCATTATCTCTTATAGTTTCCGAGATATGGACTATCGATAATTTACACCATAGGCTCTGCTTCTAACTTGGGCACAAATTGTAAAATGGTCTTATCTATTGGCGATTTCGTTCCAATTCACATTCCAAGTAATATTCGGCATGCTAATTACATTGCCGATTGCGAAATTGCATTATCTCTTATAGTTTCAGAGATATGGACTATCGATAATTTACACCTTAGGCTCTGCTTCGAACTTGGGCCCAAATTGTAAAATGGTCTTATCTATTGGCAATTTCGTTCCAATTCACATTCCAAGTAATATTCGGCATGCTAATTACATTGCCGGTTGCCAAATTGCATTATCTCTTATAGTTTCCGAGATATGGACTATCGATAATTTACACCTTAGGCTCTGCTTCTAACTTGGGCCCAAATTGTAAAATGGTCTTATCTATTGGCGATTTCGTTCCAATTCACATTCCAAGTAGTATTCGGCATGCTAATTACATTGCCGGTTGCCAAATTGCATTATCTCTTATAGTTTCCGAGATATGGACTATCGATAATTTACACCTTAGGCTCTGCTTCTAACTTGGGCCCAAATTGTAAAATGGTCTTATCTATTGGCGATTTCGTTCCAATTCACATTCCAAGTAATATTCGGCATGCTAATTACATTGCCGGTTGCCAAATTGCATTATCTCTTATAGTTTCCGAGATATGGACTATCGATAATTTACACCTTAGGCTCTGCTTCTAACTTGGGCCCAAATTGTAAAATGGTCTTATCTATTGGCGATTTCGTTCCAATTCACATTCCAAGTAATATTCGGCATGCTAATTACATTGCCGGTTGCCAAATTGTATTATCTCTTATAGTTTCCGAGATATGGACTATCGATAATTTACACCTTAGGCTCTGCTTCTAACTTGGGCCCAAATTGTAAAATGGTCTTATCTATTGGCGATTTCGTTGCAATTCACATTCCAAGTAATATTCGGCATGCTAATTACATTGCCGGTTGCCAAATTGCATTATCTCTTATAGTTTCCGAGATATGGACTATCGATAATTTACACCTTAGGCTCTGCTTCCAACTTGGGCCAAAATTGTAAAATGGTCTTATCTATTGGCGATTTCGTTCCAATTCACATTCCAAGTAATATTCGGCATGCTAATTACATTGCCGGTTGCCAAATTGCATTATCTCTTATAGTTTCCGAGATATGGACTATCGATAATTTACACCTTAGGCTCTGCTTCTAACTTGGGCCCAAATTGTAAAATGGTCTTATCTATTGGCGATTTCGTCCCAATTCACATTCCAAGTGATATTCGGCATGCTAATTACATTGCCGGTTGCGAAATTGCATTATCTCTTATAGTTTCCGAGATATGGACTATCCATAATTTACACCTTAGGCTCTGCTTCTAACTTGGGCCCAAATTGTAAAATGGTCTTATCTATTGGCGATTTCGTTCCAATTCACATTCCAAGTAATATTCGGCATGCTAATTACATTGCCGGTTGCCAAATTGCATTATCTCTTATAGTTTCCGAGATATGGACTATCGATAATTTACACCTTAGGCTCTGCTTCTAACTTGGGCCCAAATTGTAAAATGGTCTTATCTATTGGCGATTTCGTTCCAATTCACACTCCAAGTAATATTCGGCATGCTAATTACATTGCCGGTTGCGAAATTGCATTATCTCTTATAGTTTCCGAGATATGGACTATCAATAATTAACACCTTAGGCTCTGCTTCTAACTTGGGCCCAAATTGTAAAATGGTCTTATCTATTGGCGATTTCGTTCCAATTCACATTCCAAGTAATATTCGGCATGCTAATTACATTGCCGGTTGCCAAATTGCATTATCTCTTATAGTTTCCGAGATATGGACTATCGATAATTTACACCTTAGGCTCAGCTTCTAACTTGGGCCCAAATTGTAAAATGGCCTTATCTATTGGCGATTTCGTCCCAATTCACATTCCAAGTAATATTCGGCATGCTAATTACATTGCCGGTTGCGAAATTGCATTATCTCTTATAGTTTCAGAGATATGGACTATCGATAATTTACACCTTAGGCTCTGCTTCTAACTTGGGCCCAAATTGTAAAATGGTCTTATCTATTGGCAATTTCGTTCCAATTCACATTCCAAGTAATATTCGGCATGCTAATTACATTGCCGGTTGCCAAATTGCATTATCTCTTATAGTTTCCGAGATATGGACTATCGATAATTTACACCTTAGGCTCTGCTTCTAACTTGGGCCCAAATTGTAAAATGGTCTTATCTATTGGCGATTTCGTTCCAATTCACATTCCAAGTAATATTCGGCATGCTAATTACATTGCCGGTTGCCAAATTGCATTATCTCTTATAGTTTCCGAGATATGGACTATCGATAATTTACACCTTAGGCTCTGCTTCTAACTTGGGCCCAAATTGTAAAATGGTCTTATCTATTGGCCATTTCGTTCCAATTCACATTCCAAGTAATATTCGGCATGCTAATTACATTGCCGGTTGCCAAATTGCATTATCTCTTATAGTTTCCGAGATATGGACTATCGATAATTTACACCTTAGGCTCTGCTTCTAACTTGGGCCCAAATTGTAAAATGGTCTTATCTATTGGCGATTTCGTTCCAATTCACATTCCAAGTAATATTCGGCATGCTAATTACATTGCCGGTTGCCAAATTGCATTATCTCTTATAGTTTCCGAGATATGGACTATCGATAATTTACACCTTTGGTTCTGCTTCTAACTTGGGCCCAAATTGTAAAATGGTCTTATCTATTGGCGATTTCGTACCAATTCACATTCCAAGTAATATTCGGCATGCTAATTACATTGCCGGTTGCCAAATTGCATTATCTCTTATAGTTTCCGAGATATGGACTATCGATAATTTACACCTTAGGCTCTGCTTCTAACTTGGGCCCAAATTGTAAAATGGTCTTATCTATTGGCCATTTCGTTCCAATTCACATTCCAAGTAATATTCGGCATGCTAATTACATTGCCGGTTGCCAAATTGCATTATCTCTTATAGTTTCCGAGATATGGACTATCGATAATTTACACCTTAGGCTCTGCTTCTAACTTGGGCCCAAATTGTAAAATGGTCTTATCTATTGGCGATTTCGTTCCAATTCACATTCCAAGTAATATTCGGCATGCTAATTACATTGCCGTTGCCAAATTGCATTATCTCTTATAGTTTCCGAGATATGGACTATCGATAATTTACACCTTTGGTTCTGCTTCTAACTTGGGCCCAAATTGTAAAATGGTCTTATCTATTGGCGATTTCGTACCAATTCACATTCCAAGTAATATTCGGCATGCTAATTACATTGCCGGTTGCCAAATTGCATTATCTCTTATAGTTTCCGAGATATGGACTATCGATAATTTACACCTTAGGCTCTGCTTCTAACTTGGGCCCAAATTGTAAAATGGTCTTATCTATTGGCGATTTCGTTCCAATTCACACTCCAAGTAATATTCGGCATGCTAATTACATTGCCGGTTGCGAAATTGCATTATCTCTTATAGTTTCCGAGATATGGACTATCAATAATTAACACCTTAGGCTCTGCTTCTAACTTGGGCCCAAATTGTAAAATGGTCTTATCTATTGGCGATTTCGTTCCAATTCACATTCCAAGTAATATTCGGCATGCTAATTACATTGCCGGTTGCCAAATTGCATTATCTCTTATAGTTTCCGAGATATGGACTATCGATAATTTACACCTTAGGCTCTGCTTCTAACTTGGGCCCAAATTGTAAAATGGCCTTATCTATTGGCGATTTCGTCCCAATTCACATTCCAAGTAATATTCGGCATTCTAATTACATTGCCGGTTGCGAAATTGCATTATCTCTTATAGTTTCAGAGATATGGACTATCGATAATTTACAACTTAGTCTCTGCTTCTAACTTGGGCCCAAATTGTAAAATGGTCTTATCTATTGGCAATTTCGTTCCAATTCACATTCCAAGTAATATTCGGCATGCTAATTACATTGCCGGTTGCCAAATTGCATTATCTCTTATAGTTTCCGAGATATGGACTATCGATAATTTACACCTTAGGCTCTGCTTCTAACTTGGGCCCAAATTGTAAAATGGTCTTATCTATTGGCGATTTCGTTCCAATTCACATTCCAAGTAATATTCGGCATGCTAATTACATTGCCGGTTGCCAAATTGCATTATCTCTTATAGTTTCCGAGATATGGACTATCGATAATTTACACCTTAGGCTCTGCTTCTAACTTGGGCCCAAATTGTAAAATGGTCTTATCTATTGGCGATTTCGTTCCAATTCACATTCCAAGTAATATTCGGCATGCTTATTACATTGCCGGTTGCCAAATTGCATTATCTCTTATAGTTTCCGAGATATGGACTATCGATAATTTACACCATAGGCTCTGCTTCTAACTTGGGCACAAATTGTAAAATGGTCTTATCTATTGGCGATTTCGTTCCAATTCACATTCCAAGTAATATTCGGCATGCTAATTACATTGCCGATTGCGAAATTGCATTATCTCTTATAGTTTCAGAGATATGGACTATCGATAATTTACACCTTAGGCTCTGCTTCGAACTTGGGCCCAAATTGTAAAATGGTCTTATCTATTGGCAATTTCGTTCCAATTCACATTCCAAGTAATATTCGGCATGCTAATTACATTGCCGGTTGCCAAATTGCATTATCTCTTATAGTTTCCGAGATATGGACTATCGATAATTTACACCTTAGGCTCTGCTTCTAACTTGGGCCCAAATTGTAAAATGGTCTTATCTATTGGCGATTTCGTTCCAATTCACATTCCAAGTAGTATTCGGCATGCTAATTACATTGCCGGTTGCCAAATTGCATTATCTCTTATAGTTTCCGAGATATGGACTATCGATAATTTACACCTTAGGCTCTGCTTCTAACTTGGGCCCAAATTGTAAAATGGTCTTATCTATTGGCGATTTCGTTCCAATTCACATTCCAAGTAATAATCGGCATGCTAATTACATTGCCGGTTGCCAAATTGCATTATCTCTTATAGTTTCCGAGATATGGACTATCGATAATTTACACCTTAGGCTCTGCTTCTAACTTGGGCCCAAATTGTAAAATGGTCTTATCTATTGGCGATTTCGTTCCAATTCACATTCCAAGTAATATTCGGCATGCTAATTACATTGCCGGTTGCCAAATTGCATTATCTCTTATAGTTTCCGAGATATGGACTATCGATAATTTACACCTTAGGCTCTGCTTCTAACTTGGGCCCAAATTGTAAAATGGTCTTATCTATTGGCGATTTCGTTGCAATTCACATTCCAAGTAATATTCGGCATGCTAATTACATTGCCGGTTGCCAAATTGCATTATCTCTTATAGTTTCCGAGATATGGACTATCGATAATTTACACCTTAGGCTCTGCTTCTAACTTGGGCCAAAATTGTAAAATGGTCTTATCTATTGGCGATTTCGTTCCAATTCACATTCCAAGTAATATTCGGCATGCTAATTACATTGCCGGTTGCCAAATTGCATTATCTCTTATAGTTTCCGAGATATGGACTATCGATAATTTACACCTTAGGCTCTGCTTCTAACTTGGGCCCAAATTGTAAAATGGTCTTATCTATTGGCGATTTCGTCCCAATTCACATTCCAAGTGATATTCGGCATGCTAATTACATTGCCGGTTGCGAAATTGCATTATCTCTTATAGTTTCCGAGATATGGACTATCCATAATTTACACCTTAGGCTCTGCTTCTAACTTGGGCCCAAATTGTAAAATGGTCTTATCTATTGGCGATTTCGTTCCAATTCACATTCCAAGTAATATTCGGCATGCTAATTACATTGCCGGTTGCCAAATTGCATTATCTCTTATAGTTTCCGAGATATGGACTATCAATAATTTACACCTTGGGCTCTGCTTCTAACTTGGGCCCAAATTGTAATATGGTCTTATCTATTGGCGATTTCGTTCCAATTCACATTCCAAGTAATATTCGGCATGCTAATTACATTGCCGGTTGCCAAATTGCATTATCTCTTATAGTTTCCGAGATATGGACTATCGATAATTTACACCTTTGGCTCTGCTTCTAACTTGGGCCCAAATTGTAAAATGGTCTTATCTATTGGCGATTTCGTTCCAATTCACATTCCAAGTAATATTCGGCATGCTAATTACATTGCCGGTTGCCAAATTGCATTATCTCTTATAGTTTCCGAGATATGGACTATCAATAATTTACACCTTAGGCTCTGCTTCTAACTTGGGCCCAAATTGTAAAATGGTCTTATCTATTGGCGATTTCGTTCCAATTCACATTCCAAGTAATATTCGGCATGCTAATTACATTGCCGGTTGCCAAATTGCATTATCTCTTATAGTTTCCGAGATATGGACTATCGATAATTTACACCTTTGGCTCTGCTTCTAACTTGGGCCCAAATTGTAAAATGGTCTTATCTATTGGCGATTTCGTTCCAATTCACATTCCAAGTAATATTCGGCATGCTAATTACATTGCCGGTTGCCAAATTGCATTATCTCTTATAGTTTCCGAGATATGGACTATCGATAATTTACACCATAGGCTCTGCTTCTAACTTGGGCACAAATTGTAAAATGGTCTTATCTATTGGCGATTTCGTTCCAATTCACATTCCAAGTAATATTCGGCATGCTAATTACATTGCCGATTGCGAAATTGCATTATCTCTTATAGTTTCAGAGATATGGACTATCGATAATTTACACCTTAGGCTCTGCTTCGAACTTGGGCCCAAATTGTAAAATGGTCTTATCTATTGGCAATTTCGTTCCAATTCACATTCCAAGTAATATTCGGCATGCTAATTACATTGCCGGTTGCCAAATTGCATTATCTCTTATAGTTTCCGAGATATGGACTATCGATAATTTACACCTTAGGCTCTGCTTCTAACTTGGGCCCAAATTGTAAAATGGTCTTATCTATTGGCGATTTCGTTCCAATTCACATTCCAAGTAGTATTCGGCATGCTAATTACATTGCCGGTTGCCAAATTGCATTATCTCTTATAGTTTCCGAGATATGGACTATCGATAATTTACACCTTAGGCTCTGCTTCTAACTTGGGCCCAAATTGTAAAATGGTCTTATCTATTGGCGATTTCGTTCCAATTCACATTCCAAGTAATATTCGGCATGCTAATTACATTGCCGGTTGCCAAATTGCATTATCTCTTATAGTTTCCGAGATATGGACTATCGATAATTTACACCTTAGGCTCTGCTTCTAACTTGGGCCCAAATTGTAAAATGGTCTTATCTATTGGCGATTTCGTTCCAATTCACATTCCAAGTAATATTCGGCATGCTAATTACATTGCCGGTTGCCAAATTGCATTATCTCTTATAGTTTCCGAGATATGGACTATCGATAATTTACACCTTAGGCTCTGCTTCTAACTTGGGCCCAAATTGTAAAATGGTCTTATCTATTGGCGATTTCGTTGCAATTCACATTCCAAGTAATATTCGGCATGCTAATTACATTGCCGGTTGCCAAATTGCATTATCTCTTATAGTTTCCGAGATATGGACTATCGATAATTTACACCTTAGGCTCTGCTTCTAACTTGGGCCAAAATTGTAAAATGGTCTTATCTATTGGCGATTTCGTTCCAATTCACATTCCAAGTAATATTCGGCATGCTAATTACATTGCCGGTTGCCAAATTGCATTATCTCTTATAGTTTCCGAGATATGGACTATCGATAATTTACACCTTAGGCTCTGCTTCTAACTTGGGCCCAAATTGTAAAATGGTCTTATCTATTGGCGATTTCGTCCCAATTCACATTCCAAGTGATATTCGGCATGCTAATTACATTGCCGGTTGCGAAATTGCATTATCTCTTATAGTTTCCGAGATATGGACTATCCATAATTTACACCTTAGGCTCTGCTTCTAACTTGGGCCCAAATTGTAAAATGGTCTTATCTATTGGCGATTTCGTTCCAATTCACATTCCAAGTAATATTCGGCATGCTAATTACATTGCCGGTTGCCAAATTGCATTATCTCTTATAGTTTCCGAGATATGGACTATCAATAATTTACACCTTGGGCTCTGCTTCTAACTTGGGCCCAAATTGTAAAATGGTCTTATCTATTGGCGATTTCGTTCCAATTCACATTCCAAGTAATATTCGGCATGCTAATTACATTGCCGGTTGCCAAATTGCATTATCTCTTATAGTTTCCGAGATATGGACTATCAATAATTTACACCTTAGGCTCTGCTTCTAACTTGGGCCCAAATTGTAAAATGGTCTTATCTATTGGCGATTTCGTTCCAATTCACATTCCAAGTAATATTCGGCATGCTAATTACATTGCCGGTTGCCAAATTGCATTATCTCTTATAGTTTCCGAGATAGGGACTATCGATAATTTACACCTTTGGCTCTGCTTCTAACTTGGGCCCAAATTGTAAAATGGTCTTATCTATTGGCGATTTCGTTCCAATTCACATTCCAAGTAATATTCGGCATGCTAATTACATTGCCGGTTGCCAAATTGCATTATCTCTTATAGTTTCCGAGATATGGACTATCGATAATTTACACCTTAGGCTCTGCTTCTAACTTGGGCCCAAATTGTAAAATGGTCTTATCTATTGGCGATTTCGTTCCAATTCACACTCCAAGTAATATTCGGCATGCTAATTACATTGCCGGTTGCGAAATTGCATTATCTCTTATAGTTTCCGAGATATGGACTATCAATAATTAACACCTTAGGCTCTGCTTCTAACTTGGGCCCAAATTGTAAAATGGTCTTATCTATTGGCGATTTCGTTCCAATTCACATTCCAAGTAATATTCGGCATGCTAATTACATTGCCGGTTGCCAAATTGCATTATCTCTTATAGTTTCCGAGATATGGACTATCGATAATTTACACCTTAGGCTCAGCTTCTAACTTGGGCCCAAATTGTAAAATGGCCTTATCTATTGGCGATTTCGTCCCAATTCACATTCCAAGTAATATTCGGCATGCTAATTACATTGCCGGTTGCGAAATTGCATTATCTCTTATAGTTTCAGAGATATGGACTATCGATAATTTACACCTTAGGCTCTGCTTCTAACTTGGGCCCAAATTGTAAAATGGTCTTATCTATTGGCAATTTCGTTCCAATTCACATTCCAAGTAATATTCGGCATGCTAATTACATTGCCGGTTGCCAAATTGCATTATCTCTTATAGTTTCCGAGATATGGACTATCGATAATTTACACCTTAGGCTCTGCTTCTAACTTGGGCCCAAATTGTAAAATGGTCTTATCTATTGGCGATTTCGTTCCAATTCACATTCCAAGTAATATTCGGCATGCTAATTACATTGCCGGTTGCCAAATTGCATTATCTCTTATAGTTTCCGAGATATGGACTATCGATAATTTACACCTTAGGCTCTGCTTCTAACTTGGGCCCAAATTGTAAAATGGTCTTATCTATTGGCCATTTCGTTCCAATTCACATTCCAAGTAATATTCGGCATGCTAATTACATTGCCGGTTGCCAAATTGCATTATCTCTTATAGTTTCCGAGATATGGACTATCGATAATTTACACCTTAGGCTCTGCTTCTAACTTGGGCCCAAATTGTAAAATGGTCTTATCTATTGGCGATTTCGTTCCAATTCACATTCCAAGTAATATTCGGCATGCTAATTACATTGCCGGTTGCCAAATTGCATTATCTCTTATAGTTTCCGAGATATGGACTATCGATAATTTACACCTTAGGCTCTGCTTCTAACTTGGGCCCAAATTGTAAAATGGCTTTATCTATTGGCGATTTCGTCCCAATTCACATTCCAAGTAATATTAGGCATGCTAATTACATTGCCGGTTGCGAAACTGCATTATCTCTTATAGTTTCAGAGATATGGACTATCGATAATTTACACCTTAGGCTCTGCTTCTAACTTGGGCCCAAATTGTAAAATGGTCTTATCTATTGGCGATTTCGTCCCAATTCACATTCCAAGTAATATTAGGCATGCTAATTACATTGCCGGTTGCCAAATTGCATTATCTCTTATAGTTTCCGAGATATGGACTATCGATAATTTACACATTAGGCTCTGCTTCTAACTTGGGCCCAAATTGTAAAATGGTCTTATCTATTGGCGATTTCGTTCCAATTCACATTCCAAGTAATATTCGGCATGCTAATTACATTGCCGGTTGCCAAATTGCATTATCTCTTATAGTTTCCGAGATATGGACTATCGATTATTTACACCTTAGGCTCTGCTTCCAACTTGGGCCCAAATTGTAAAATGGTCTTATCTATTGGCGATTTCGTTCCAATTCACATTCCAAGTAATATTCGGCATGCTAATTACATTGCCGGTTGCCAAATTGCATTATCTCTTATAGTTTCCGAGATATGGACTATCGATAATTTACACCTTAGGCTCTGCTTCTAACTTGGGCCCAAATTGTAAAATGGTCTTATCTATTGGCGATTTCGTTCCAATTCACATTCGAAGTAATATTCGGCATGCTAATTACATTGCCGGTTGCCAAATTGCATTATCTCTTATAGTTTCCGAGATATGGACTATCGATAATTTACACCATAGGCTCTGCTTCTAACTTGGGCCCAAATTGTAAAATGGTCTTATCTATTGGCGATTTCGTTCCAATTCACATTCCAAGTAATATTCGGCATGCTAATTACATTGCCGGTTGCCAAATTGCATTATCTCTTATAGTTTCCGAGATATGGACTATCGATAATTTACACCTTAGGCTCTGCTTCTAACTTGGACCCAAATTGTAAAATGGTCTTATCTATTGGCGATTTCGTTCCAATTCACATTCCAAGTAATATTCGGCATGCTAATTACATTGCCGGTTGCGAAATTGCATTATCTCTTATAGTTTCCGAGATATGGACTATCAATAATTTACACCTTAGGCTCTGCTTCTAACTTGGGCCCAAATTGTAAATTGGTCTTATCTATTGGCGATTTCGTTCCAATTCACATTCCAAGTAATATTCGGCATGCTAATTACATTGCCGGTTGCAAAATTGCATTATCTCTTATAGTTTCCGAGATATGGACTATCGATAAATTACACCTTAGGCTCTGCTTCTAACTTGGGCCCAAATTGTAAAATGGTCTTATCTATTGGCGATTTCGTTCCAATTCACATTCCAAGTAATATTCGGCATGCTAATTACATTGCCGGTTGCCAAATTGCATTATCTCTTATAGTTTCCGAGATATGGACTATCAATAATTTACACCTTAGGCTCTGCTTCTAACTTGGGCCCAAATTGTAAAATGGTCTTATCTATTGGCGATTTCGTTCCAATTCACATTCCAAGTAATATTCGGCATGCTAATTACATTGCCGGTTGCCAAATTGCATTATCTCTTATAGTTTCCGAGATATGGACTATCGATAATTTACACCTTAGGCTCTGCTTCTAACTTGGGCCCAAATTGTAAAATGGTCTTACCTATTGGCGATTTCGTTCCAATTCACATTCCAAGTAATATTCGGCATGCTAATTACATTGCCGGTTGCCAAATTGCATTATCTCTTATAGTTTCCGAGATATGGACTATCGATAATTTACACCTTAGGCTCTGCTTCTAACTTGGGCCCAAATTGTAAAATGGTCTTATCTATTGGCGATTTCGTTCCAATTCACATTCCAAGTAATATTCGGCATGCTAATTACATTGCCGTTTGCCAAATTGCATTATCTCTTATAGTTTCCGAGATATGGACTATCGATAATTTACACCTTAGGCTCTGCTTCTAACTTGGGCCCAAATTGTAAAATGGTCTTATCTATTGGCGATTTCGTTCCAATTCACACTCCAAGTAATATTCGGCATGCTAATTACATTGCCGGTTGCCAAATTGCATTATCTCTTATAGTTTCCGAGATATGGACTATCGATAATTTACACCTTAGGCTCTGCTTCTAACTTGGGCCCAAATTGTAAAATGGTCTTACCTATTGGCGATTTCGTTCCAATTCACATTCCAAGTAATATTCGGCATGCTAATTACATTGCGGGTTGCCAAATTGCATTATCTCTTATATTTTCCGAGATATGGACTACCGATAATTTACACCTTAGGCTCTGCTTCTAACTTGGGCCCAAATTGTAAAATGGTCTTATCTATTGGCGATTTCGTTCCAATTTACATTCCAAGTAATATTCGGCATGCTAATTACATTGCCGGTTGCCAAATTGCATTATCTCTTATAGTTTCCGAGATACGGACTATCGATAATTTACACCTTAGGCTCTGCTTCTAACTTGGGCCCAAATTGTAAAATGGTCTTATCTATTGGCGATTTCGTCCCAATTCACATTCCAAGTGATATTCGGCATGCTAATTACATTGCCGGTTGCGAAATTGCATTATCTCTTATAGTTTCCGAGATATGGACTATCGATAATTTACACCTTAGGCTCTGCTTCTAACTTGGGCCCAAATTGTAAAATGGTCTTATCTATTGGCGATTTCGTTCCAATTCACATTCCAAGTAATATTCGGCATGCTAATTACTTTGCCGGTTGCCAAATTGCATTATCTCTTATAGTTTCCGAGATATGGACTATCGATAATTTACACCTTAGGCTCTGCTTCTAACTTGGTCCCAAATTGTAAAATTGTCTTATCTATTGGCGATTTCGTTGCAATTCACATTCCAAGTAATATTCGGCATGCTAATTACATTGCCGGTTGCCAAATTGCATTATCTCTTATAGTTTCCGAGATATGGACTATCGATAATTTACACCTTAGGCTCTGCTTCTAACTTGGGCCCAAATTGTAAAATGGTCTTATCTATTGGCGATTTCGTTCCAATTCACATTCCAAGTAATATTCGGCATGCTAATTACATTGCCGGTTGCCAAATTGCATTATCTCTTATAGTTTCCGAGATATGGACTATCGATAATTTACACCTTAGGCTCTGCTTCTAACTTGGGCCCAAATTGTAAAATGGTCTTATCTATTGGCGATTTCGTTCCAATTCACATTCCAAGTAGTATTCGGCATGCTAATTACATTGCCGGTTGCCAAATTGCATTATCTCTTATAGTTTCCGAGATATGGACTATCGATAATTTACACCTTAGGCTCTGCTTCTAACTTGGGCACAAATTGTAAAATGGTCTTATCTATTGGCGATTTCGTTCCAATTCACATTCCAAGTAATATTCGGCATGCTAATTACATTGCCGATTGCGAAATTGCATTATCTCTTATAGTTTCAGAGATATGGACTATCGATAATTTACACCTTAGGCTCTGCTTCGAACTTGGGCCCAAATTGTAAAATGGTCTTATCTATTGGCAATTTCGTTCCAATTCACATTCCAAGTAATATTCGGCATGCTAATTACATTGCCGGTTGCCAAATTGCATTATCTCTTATAGTTTCCGAGATATGGACTATCGATAATTTACACCATAGGCTCTGCTTCTAACTTGGGCACAAATTGTAAAATGGTCTTATCTATTGGCGATTTCGTTCCAATTCACATTCCAAGTAATATTCGGCATGCTAATTACATTGCCGATTGCGAAATTGCATTATCTCTTATAGTTTCAGAGATATGGACTATCGATAATTTACACCTTAGGCTCTGCTTCGAACTTGGGCCCAAATTGTAAAATGGTCTTATCTATTGGCAATTTCGTTCCAATTCACATTCCAAGTAATATTCGGCATGCTAATTACATTGCCGGTTGCCAAATTGCATTATCTCTTATAGTTCCCGAGATATGGACTATCGATAATTTACACCTTAGGCTCTGCTTCTAACTTGGGCCCAAATTGTAAAATGGTCTTATCTATTGGCGATTTCGTTCCAATTCACATTCCAAGTAATATTCGGCATGCTAATTACATTGCCGGTTGCCAAATTGCATTATCTCTTATAGTTTCCGAGATATGGACTATCGATAATTTACACCTTAGGCTCTGCTTCTAACTTGGGCCCAAATTGTAAAATGGTCTTATCTATTGGCGATTTCGTTCCAATTCACATTCCAAGTAATATTCGGCATGCTAATTACATTTCCGGTTGCCAAATTGCATTATCTCTTATAGTTTCCGAGATATGGACTATCGATAATTTACACCTTAGGCTCTGCTTCTAACTTGGGCCCAAATTGTAAAATGGTCTTATCTATTGGCGATTTCGTTGCAATTCACATTCCAAGTAATATTCGGCATGCTAATTACATTGCCGGTTGCCAAATTGCATTATCTCTTATAGTTTCCGAGATATGGACTATCGATAATTTACACCTTAGGCTCTGCTTCTAACTTGGGCCCAAATTGTAAAATGGTCTTATCTATTGGCGATTTCGTTCCAATTCACATTCCAAGTAATATTCGGCATGCTAATTACACTGCCGGTTGCCAAATTGCATTATCTCTTATAGTTTCCGAGATATGGACTATCGATAATTTACACCATAGGCTCTACTTCTAACTTGGGCCCAAATTGTAAAATGGTCTTATCTATTGGCGATTTCGTTCCAATTCACATTCCAAGTAATATTCGGCATGCTAATTACATTGCCGGTTGCCAAATTGCATTATCTCTTATAGTTTCCGAGATATGGACTATCGATAATTTACACCATAGGCTCTGCTTCTAACTTGGGCCCAAATTGTAAAATGGTCTTATCTATTGGCGATTTCGTCCCAATTCACATTCCAAGTGATATTCGGCATGCTAATTACATTGCCGGTTGCGAAATTGCATTATCTCTTATAGTTTCCGAGATATGGACTATCAATAATTTACACCTTAGGCTCTGCTTCTAACTTGGGCCCAAATTGTAAAATGGTCTTATCTATTGGCGATTTCGTTCCAATTCACATTCCAAGTAATATTCGGCATGCTAATTACATTGCCGGTTGCCAAATTGCATTATCTCTTATAGTTTCCGAGATATGGACTATCGATAATTTACACCATAGGCTCTGCTTCTAACTTGGGCCCAAATTGTAAAATGGTCTTATCTATTGGCGATTTCGTTCCAATTCACATTCCAAGTAATATTCGGCATGCTAATTACATTGCCGGTTGCCAAATTGCATTATCTCTTATAGTTTCCGAGATATGGACTATCGATAATTTACACCTTTGGCTCTGCTTCTAACTTGGGCCCAAATTGTAAAATGGTCTTATCTATTGGCGATTTCGTTCCAATTCACATTCCAAGTAATATTCGGCATGCTAATTACATTGCCGGTTGCCAAATTGCATTATCTCTTATAGTTTCCGAGATATGGACTATCGATAATTTACACCTTAGGCTCTGCTTCTAACTTGGGCCCAAATTGTAAAATGGTCTTATCTATTGGCGATTTCGTTCCAATTCACATTCCAAGTAATATTCGGCATGCTAATTACATTGCCGGTTGCCAAATTGCATTATCTCTTATAGTTTCCGAGATATGGACTATCGATAATTTACACCATAGGCTCTGCTTCTAACTTGGGCCCAAATTGTAAAATGGTCTTATCTATTGGCGATTTCGTCCCAATTCACATTCCAAGTGATATTCGGCATGCTAATTACATTGCCGGTTGCGAAATTGCATTATCTCTTATAGTTTCCGAGATATGGACTATCAATAATTTACACCTTAGGCTCTGCTTCTAACTTGGGCCCAAATTGTAAAATGGTCTTATCTATTGGCGATTTCGTTCCAATTCACATTCCAAGTAATATTCGGCATGCTAATTACATTGCCGGTTGCCAAATTGCATTATCTCTTATAGTTTCCGAGATATGGACTATCGATAATTTACACCATAGGCTCTGCTTCTAACTTGGGCCCAAATTGTAAAATGGTCTTATCTATTGGCGATTTCGTTCCAATTCACATTCCAAGTAATATTCGGCATGCTAATTACATTGCCGGTTGCCAAATTGCATTATCTCTTATAGTTTCCGAGATATGGACTATCGATAATTTACACCTTTGGCTCTGCTTCTAACTTGGGCCCAAATTGTAAAATGGTCTTATCTATTGGCGATTTCGTTCCAATTCACATTCCAAGTAATATTCGGCATGCTAATTACATTGCCGGTTGCCAAATTGCATTATCTCTTATAGTTTCCGAGATATGGACTATCGATAATTTACACCTTAGGCTCTGCTTCTAACTTGGGCCCAAATTGTAAAATGGTCTTATCTATTGGCGATTTCGTTCCAATTCACATTCCAAGTAATATTCGGCATGCTAATTACATTGCCGGTTGCCAAATTGCATTATCTCTTATAGTTTCCGAGATATGGACTATCGATAATTTACACCTTAGGCTCTGCTTCTAACTTGGGCCCAAATTGTAAAATGGTCTTATCTATTGGCGATTTCGTTCCAATTCACACTCCAAGTAATATTCGGCATGCTAATTACATTGCCGGTTGCGAAATTGCATTATCTCTTATAGTTTCCGAGATATGGACTATCGATAATTTACACCTTTGGCTCTGCTTCTAACTTGGGCCCAAATTGTAAAATGGTCTTATCTATTGGCGATTTCGTTCCAATTCACATTCCAAGTAATATTCGGCATGCTAATTACATTGCCGGTTGCCAAATTGCATTATCTCTTATAGTTTCCGAGATATGGACTATCGATAATTTACACCTTAGGCTCTGCTTCTAACTTGGGCCCAAATTGTAAAATGGTCTTATCTATTGGCGATTTCGTTCCAATTCACATTCCAAGTAATATTCGGCATGCTAATTACATTGCCGGTTGCCAAATTGCATTATCTCTTATAGTTTCCGAGATATGGACTATCGATAATTTACACCTTAGGCTCTGCTTCTAACTTGGGCCCAAATTGTAAAATGGTCTTATCTATTGGCGATTTCGTTCCAATTCACACTCCAAGTAATATTCGGCATGCTAATTACATTGCCGGTTGCGAAATTGCATTATCTCTTATAGTTTCCGAGATATGGACTATCAATAATTTACACCTTAGGCTCTGCTTCTAACTTGGGCCCAAATTGTAAAATGGTCTTATCTATTGGCGATTTCGTTCCAATTCACATTCCAAGTAATATTCGGCATGCTAATTACATTGCCGGTTGCCAAATTGCATTATCTCTTATAGTTTCCGAGATATGGACTATCGATAATTTACACCTTAGGCTCTGCTTCTAACTTGGGCCCAAATTGTAAAATGGTCTTATCTATTGGCGATTTCGTTCCAATTCACATTCCAAGTAATATTCGGCATGCTAATTACATTGCCGGTTGCCAAATTGCATTATCTCTTATAGTTTCCGAGATATGGACTATCGATAATTTACACCATAGGCTCTGCTTCTAACTTGGGCCCAAATTGTAAAATGGTCTTATCTATTGGCGATTTCGTCCCAATTCACATTCCAAGTGATATTCGGCATGCTAATTACATTGCCGGTTGCGAAATTGCATTATCTCTTATAGTTTCCGAGATATGGACTATCAATAATTTACACCTTAGGCTCTGCTTCTAACTTGGGCCCAAATTGTAAAATGGTCTTATCTATTGGCGATTTCGTTCCAATTCACATTCCAAGTAATATTCGGCATGCTAATTACATTGCCGGTTGCCAAATTGCATTATCTCTTATAGTTTCCGAGATATGGACTATCGATAATTTACACCATAGGCTCTGCTTCTAACTTGGGCCCAAATTGTAAAATGGTCTTATCTATTGGCGATTTCGTTCCAATTCACATTCCAAGTAATATTCGGCATGCTAATTACATTGCCGGTTGCCAAATTGCATTATCTCTTATAGTTTCCGAGATATGGACTATCGATAATTTACACCTTTGGCTCTGCTTCTAACTTGGGCCCAAATTGTAAAATGGTCTTATCTATTGGCGATTTCGTTCCAATTCACATTCCAAGTAATATTCGGCATGCTAATTACATTGCCGGTTGCCAAATTGCATTATCTCTTATAGTTTCCGAGATATGGACTATCGATAATTTACACCTTAGGCTCTGCTTCTAACTTGGGCCCAAATTGTAAAATGGTCTTATCTATTGGCGATTTCGTTCCAATTCACATTCCAAGTAATATTCGGCATGCTAATTACATTGCCGGTTGCCAAATTGCATTATCTCTTATAGTTTCCGAGATATGGACTATCGATAATTTACACCTTAGGCTCTGCTTCTAACTTGGGCCCAAATTGTAAAATGGTCTTATCTATTGGCGATTTCGTTCCAATTCACACTCCAAGTAATATTCGGCATGCTAATTACATTGCCGGTTGCGAAATTGCATTATCTCTTATAGTTTCCGAGATATGGACTATCAATAATTTACACCTTAGGCTCTGCTTCTAACTTGGGCCCAAATTGTAAAATGGTCTTATCTATTGGCGATTTCGTTCCAATTCACATTCCAAGTAATATTCGGCATGCTAATTACATTGCCGGTTGCCAAATTGCATTATCTCTTATAGTTTCCGAGATATGGACTATCGATAATTTACACCTTAGGCTCTGCTTCTAACTTGGGCCCAAATTGTAAAATGGCCTTATCTATTGGCGATTTCGTCCCAATTCACATTCCAAGTAATATTCGGCATGCTAATTACATTGCCGGTTGCGAAATTGCATTATCTCTTATAGTTTCAGAGATATGGACTATCGATAATTTACACCTTAGGCTCTGCTTCTAACTTGGGCCCAAATTGTAAAATGGTCTTATCTATTGGCGATTTCGTTCCAATTCACATTCCAAGTAATATTCGGCATGCTAATTACATTGCCGGTTGCCAAATTGCATTATCTCTTATAGTTTCCGAGATATGGACTATTGATAATTTACACCTTAGGCTCTGCTTCTAACTTGGGCCCAAATTGTAAAATGGTCTTATCTATTGGCGATTTCGTTCCAATTCACATTCCAAGTAATATTCGGCATGCTAATTACATTGCCGGTTGCCAAATTGCATTATCTCTTATAGTTTCCGAAATATGGACTATCGATAATTTACACCTTAGGCTCTGCTTCTAACTTGGGCCCAAATTGTAAAATGGTCTTATCTATTGGCGATTTCGTTGCAATTCACAATCCAAGTAATATTCGGCATGCTAATTACATTGCCGGTTGCCAAATTGCATTATCTCTTATAGTTTCCGAGATATGGACTATCGATAATTTACACCTTAGGCTCTGCTTCTAACTTGGGCCAAAATTGTAAAATGGTCTTATCTATTGGCGATTTCGTTCCAATTCACATTCCAAGTAATATTCGGCATGCTAATTACATTGCCGGTTGCCAAATTGCATTATCTCTTATAGTTTCCGAGATATGGACTATCGATAATTTACACCTTAGGCTCTGCTTCTAACTTGGGCCCAAATTGTAAAATGGTCTTATCTATTGGCGATTTCGTCCCAATTCACATTCCAAGTGATATTCGGCATCCTAATTACATTGCCGGTTGCGAAATTGCATTATCTCTTATAGTTTCCGAGATATGGACTATCCATAATTTACACCTTAGGCTCTGCTTCTAACTTGGGCCCAAATTGTAAAATGGTCTTATCTATTGGCGATTTCGTTCCAATTCACATTCCAAGTAATATTCGGCATGCTAATTACATTGCCGGTTGCCAAATTGCATTATCTCTTATAGTTTCCGAGATATGGACTATCAATAATTTACATCTTAGGCTCTGCTTCTAACTTGGGCCCAAATTGTAAAATGGTCTTATCTATTGGCGATATCGTTCCAATTCACATTCCAAGTAATATTCGGCATGCTAATTACATTGCCGGTTGCCAAATTGCATTATCTCTTATAGTTTCCGAGATATGGACTATCGATAATTTACACCTTTGGCTCTGCTTCTAACTTGGGCCCAAATTGTAAAATGGTCTTATCTATTGGCGATTTCGTTCCAATTCACATTCCAAGTAATATTCGGCATGCTAATTACATTGCCGGTTGCCAAATTGCATTATCTCTTATAGTTTCCGAGATATGGACTATCGATAATTTACACCTTAGGCTCTGCTTCTAACTTGGGCCCAAATTGTAAAATGGTCTTATCTATTGGCGATTTCGTCCCAATTCACATTCCAAGTGATATTCGGCATCCTAATTACATTGCCGGTTGCGAAATTGCATTATCTCTTATAGTTTCCGAGATATGGACTATCCATAATTTACACCTTAGGCTCTGCTTCTAACTTGGGCCCAAATTGTAAAATGGTCTTATCTATTGGCGATTTCGTTCCAATTCACATTCCAAGTAATATTCGGCATGCTAATTACATTGCCGGTTGCCAAATTGCATTATCTCTTATAGTTTCCGAGATATGGACTATCAATAATTTACATCTTAGGCTCTGCTTCTAACTTGGGCCCAAATTGTAAAATGGTCTTATCTATTGGCGATATCGTTCCAATTCACATTCCAAGTAATATTCGGCATGCTAATTACATTGCCGGTTGCCAAATTGCATTATCTCTTATAGTTTCCGAGATATGGACTATCGATAATTTACACCTTTGGCTCTGCTTCTAACTTGGGCCCAAATTGTAAAATGGTCTTATCTATTGGCGATTTCGTTCCAATTCACATTCCAAGTAATATTCGGCATGCTAATTACATTGCCGGTTGCCAAATTGCATTATCTCTTATAGTTTCCGAGATATGGACTATCAATAATTTACATCTTAGGCTCTGCTTCTAACTTGGGCCCAAATTGTAAAATGGTCTTATCTATTGGCGATATCGTTCCAATTCACATTCCAAGTAATATTCGGCATGCTAATTACATTGCCGGTTGCCAAATTGCATTATCTCTTATAGTTTCCGAGATATGGACTATCGATAATTTACACCTTTGGCTCTGCTTCTAACTTGGGCCCAAATTGTAAAATGGTCTTATCTATTGGCGATTTCGTTCCAATTCACATTCCAAGTAATATTCGGCATGCTAATTACATTGCCGGTTGCCAAATTGCATTATCTCTTATAGTTTCCGAGATATGGACTATCGATAATTTACACCTTAGGCTCTGCTTCTAACTTGGGCCCAAATTGTAAAATGGTCTTATCTATTGGCGATTTCGTTGCAATTCACATTCCAAGTAATATTCGGCATGCTAATTACATTGCCGGTTGCCAAATTGCATTATCTCTTATAGTTTCCGAGATATGGACTATCGATAATTTACACCTTAGGCTCTGCTTCTAACTTGGGCCCAAATTGTAAAATGGTCTTATCTATTGGCGATTTCGTTCCAATTCACATTCCAAGTAATATTCGGCATGCTAATTACATTGCCGGTTGCCAAATTGCATTATCTCTTATAGTTTCCGAGATATGGACTATCGATAATTTACACCTTAGGCTCTGCTTCTAACTTGGGCCCAAATTGTAAAATGGCCTTATCTATTGGCGATTTCGTCCCAATTCACATTCCAAGTGATATTCGGCATGCTAATTACATTGCCGGTTGCGAAATTGCATTATCTCTTATAGTTTCAGAGATATGGACTATCGATAATTTACACCTTAGGCTCTGCTTCTAACTTGGGCCCAAATTGTAAAATGGTCTTATCTATTGGCGATTTCGTTCCAATTCACATTCCAAGTAATATTCGGCATGCTAATTACATTGCCGGTTGCCAAATTGCATTATCTCTTATAGTTTCCGAGATATGGACTATTGATAATTTACACCTTAGGCTCTGCTTCTAACTTGGGCCCAAATTGTAAAATGGTCTTATCTATTGGCGATTTCGTTCCAATTCACATTCCAAGTAATATTCGGCATGCTAATTACATTGCCGGTTGCCAAATTGCATTATCTCTTATAGTTTCCGAAATATGGACTATCGATAATTTACACCTTAGGCTCTGCTTCTAACTTGGGCCCAAATTGTAAAATGGTCTTATCTATTGGCGATTTCGTTGCAATTCACAATCCAAGTAATATTCGGCATGCTAATTACATTGCCGGTTGCCAAATTGCATTATCTCTTATAGTTTCTGAGATATGGACTATCGATAATTTACACCTTAGGCTCTGCTTCTAACTTGGGCCAAAATTGTAAAATGGTCTTATCTATTGGCGATTTCGTTCCAATTCACATTCCAAGTAATATTCGGCATGCTAATTACATTGCCGGTTGCCAAATTGCATTATCTCTTATAGTTTCCGAGATATGGACTATCGATAATTTACACCTTAGGCTCTGCTTCTAACTTGGGCCCAAATTGTAAAATGGTCTTATCTATTGGCGATTTCGTCCCAATTCACATTCCAAGTGATATTCGGAATCCTAATTACATTGCCGGTTGCGAAATTGCATTATCTCTTATAGTTTCCGAGATATGGACTATCCATAATTTACACCTTAGGCTCTGCTTCTAACTTGGGCCCAAATTGTAAAATGGTCTTATCTATTGGCGATTTCGTTCCAATTCACATTCCAAGTAATATTCGGCATGCTAATTACATTGCCGGTTGCCAAATTGCATTATCTCTTATAGTTTCCGAGATATGGACTATCAATAATTTACATCTTAGGCTCTGCTTCTAACTTGGGCCCAAATTGTAAAATGGTCTTATCTATTGGCGATATCGTTCCAATTCACATTCCAAGTAATATTCGGCATGCTAATTACATTGCCGGTTGCCAAATTGCATTATCTCTTATAGTTTCCGAGATATGGACTATCGATAATTTACACCTTTGGCTCTGCTTCTAACTTGGGCCCAAATTGTAAAATGGTCTTATCTATTGGCGATTTCGTTCCAATTCACATTCCAAGTAATATTCGGCATGCTAATTACATTGCCGGTTGCCAAATTGCATTATCTCTTATAGTTTCCGAGATATGGACTATCGATAATTTACACCTTAGGCTCTGCTTCTAACTTGGGCCCAAATTGTAAAATGGTCTTATCTATTGGCGATTTCGTTCCAATTCACATTCCAAGTAATATTCGGCATGCTAATTACATTGCCGGTTGCCAAATTGCATTATCTCTTATAGTTTCCGAGATATGGACTATCGATAATTTACACCTTAGGCTCTGCTTCTAACTTGGGCCCAAATTGTAAAATGGTCTTATCTATTGGCGATTTCGTTGCAATTCACATTCCAAGTAATATTCGGCATGCTAATTACATTGCCGGTTGCCAAATTGCATTATCTCTTATAGTTTCCGAGATATGGACTATCGATAATTTACACCTTAGGCTCTGCTTCTAACTTGGGCCCAAATTGTAAAATGGTCTTATCTATTGGCGATTTCGTTCCAATTCACATTCCAAGTAATATTCGGCATGCTAATTACATTGCCGGTTGCCAAATTGCATTATCTCTTATAGTTTCCGAGATATGGACTATCGATAATTTACACCTTAGGCTCTGCTTCTAACTTGGGCCCAAATTGTAAAATGGTCTTATCTATTGGCGATTTCGTCCCAATTCACATTCCAAGTGATATTCGGCATGCTAATTACATTGCCGGTTGCGAAATTGCATTATCTCTTATAGTTTCCGAGATATGGACTATCAATAATTTACACCTTAGGCTCTGCTTCTAACTTGGGCCCAAATTGTAAAATGGTCTTATCTATTGGCGATTTCGTTCCAATTCACATTCCAAGTAATATTCGGCATGCTAATTACATTGCCGGTTGCCAAATTGCATTATCTCTTATAGTTTCCGAGATATGGACTATCAATAATTTACACCTTAGGCTCTGCTTCTAACTTGGGCCCAAATTGTAAAATGGTCTTATCTATTGGCGATTTCGTTCCAATTCACATTCCAAGTAATATTCGGCATGCTAATTACATTGCCGTTGCCAAATTGCATTATCTCTTATAGTTTCCGAGATATGGACTATCGATAATTTACACCTTTGGTTCTGCTTCTAACTTGGGCCCAAATTGTAAAATGGTCTTATCTATTGGCGATTTCGTACCAATTCACATTCCAGGTAATATTCGGCATGCTAATTACATTGCCGGTTGCCAAATTGCATTATCTCTTATAGTTTCCGAGATATGGACTATCGATAATTTACACCTTAGGCTCTGCTTCTAACTTGGGCCCAAATTGTAAAACGGTCTTATCTATTGGCGATTTCGTTCCAATTCACACTCCAAGTAATATTCGGCATGCTAATTACATTGCCGGTTGCGAAATTGCATTATCTCTTATAGTTTCCGAGATATGGACTATCAATAATTAACACCTTAGGCTCTGCTTCTAACTTGGGCCCAAATTGTAAAATGGTCTTATCTATTGGCGATTTCGTTCCAATTCACATTCCAAGTAATATTCGGCATGCTAATTACATTGCCGGTTGCCAAATTGCATTATCTCTTATAGTTTCCGAGATATGGACTATCGATAATTTACACCTTAGGCTCTGCTTCTAACTTGGGCCCAAATTGTAAAATGGCCTTATCTATTGGCGATTTCGTCCCAATTCACTTTCCAAGTAATATTCGGCATGCTAATTACATTGCCGGTTGCGAAATTGCATTATCTCTTATAGTTTCAGAGATATGGACTATCGATAATTTACAACTTAGTCTCTGCTTCTAACTTGGGCCCAAATTGTAAAATGGTCTTATCTATTGGCAATTTCGTTCCAATTCACATTCCAAGTAATATTCGGCATGCTAATTACATTGCCGGTTGCCAAATTGCATTATCTCTTATAGTTTCCGAGATATGGACTATCGATAATTTACACCTTAGGCTCTGCTTCTAACTTGGGCCCAAATTGTAAAATGGTCTTATCTATTGGCGATTTCGTTCCAATTCACATTCCAAGTAATATTCGGCATGCTAATTACATTGCCGGTTGCCAAATTGCATTATCTCTTATAGTTTCCGAGATATGGACTATCGATAATTTACACCTTAGGCTCTGCTTCTAACTTGGGCCCAAATTGTAAAATGGTCTTATCTATTGGCGATTTCGTTCCAATTCACATTCCAAGTAATATTCGGCATGCTTGTTACATTGCCGGTTGCCAAATTGCATTATCTCTTATAGTTTCCGAGATATGGACTATCGATAATTTACACCATAGGCTCTGCTTCTAACTTGGGCACAAATTGTAAAATGGTCTTATCTATTGGCGATTTCGTTCCAATTCACATTCCAAGTAATATTCGGCATGCTAATTACATTGCCGATTGCGAAATTGCATTATCTCTTATAGTTTCAGAGATATGGACTATCGATAATTTACACCTTAGGCTCTGCTTCGAACTTGGGCCCAAATTGTAAAATGGTCTTATCTATTGGCAATTTCGTTCCAATTCACATTCCAAGTAATATTCGGCATGCTAATTACATTGCCGGTTGCCAAATTGCATTATCTCTTATAGTTTCCGAGATATGGACTATCGATAATTTACACCTTAGGCTCTGCTTCTAACTTGGGCCCAAATTGTAAAATGGTCTTATCTATTGGCGATTTCGTTCCAATTCACATTCCAAGTAGTATTCGGCATGCTAATTACATTGCCGGTTGCCAAATTGCATTATCTCTTATAGTTTCCGAGATATGGACTATCGATAATTTACACCTTAGGCTCTGCTTCTAACTTGGGCCCAAATTGTAAAATGGTCTTATCTATTGGCGATTTCGTTCCAATTCACATTCCAAGTAATATTCGGCATGCTAATTACATTGCCGGTTGCCAAATTGCATTATCTCTTATAGTTTCCGAGATATGGACTATCGATAATTTACACCTTAGGCTCTGCTTCTAACTTGGGCCCAAATTGTAAAATGGTCTTATCTATTGGCGATTTCGTTCCAATTCACATTCCAAGTAATATTCGGCATGCTAATTACATTGCCGGTTGCCAAATTGCATTATCTCTTATAGTTTTCGAGATATGGACTATCGATAATTTACACCTTAGGCTCTGCTTCTAACTTGGGCCCAAATTGTAAAATGGTCTTATCTATTGGCGATTTCGTTGCAATTCACATTCCAAGTAATATTCGGCATGCTAATTACATTGCCGGTTGCCAAATTGCATTATCTCTTATAGTTTCCGAGATATGGACTATCGATAATTTACACCTTAGGCTCTGCTTCTAACTTGGGCCAAAATTGTAAAATGGTCTTATCTATTGGCGATTTCGTTCCAATTCACATTCCAAGTAATATTCGGCATGCTAATTACATTGCCGGTTGCCAAATTGCATTATCTCTTATAGTTTCCGAGATATGGACTATCGATAATTTACACCTTAGGCTCTGCTTCTAACTTGGGCCCAAATTGTAAAATGGTCTTATCTATTGGCGATTTCGTCCCAATTCACATTCCAAGTGATATTCGGCATGCTAATTACATTGCCGGTTGCGAAATTGCATTATCTCTTATAGTTTCCGAGATATGGACTATCCATAATTTACACCTTAGGCTCTGCTTCTAACTTGGGCCCAAATTGTAAAATGGTCTTATCTATTGGCGATTTCGTTCCAATTCACATTCCAAGTAATATTCGGCATGCTAATTACATTGCCGGTTGCCAAATTGCATTATCTCTTATAGTTTCCGAGATATGGACTATCAATAATTTACACCTTGGGCTCTGCTTCTAACTTGGGCCCAAATTGTAATATGGTCTTATCTATTGGCGATTTCGTTCCAATTCACATTCCAAGTAATATTCGGCATGCTAATTACATTGCCGGTTGCCAAATTGCATTATCTCTTATAGTTTCCGAGATATGGACTATCGATAATTTACACCTTTGGCTCTGCTTCTAACTTGGGCCCAAATTGTAAAATGGTCTTATCTATTGGCGATTTCGTTCCAATTCACATTCCAAGTAATATTCGGCATGCTAATTACATTGCCGGTTGCCAAATTGCATTATCTCTTATAGTTTCCGAGATATGGACTATCAATAATTTACACCTTAGGCTCTGCTTCTAACTTGGGCCCAAATTGTAAAATGGTCTTATCTATTGGCGATTTCGTTCCAATTCACATTCCAAGTAATATTCGGCATGCTAATTACATTGCCGGTTGCCAAATTGCATTATCTCTTATAGTTTCCGAGATATGGACTATCGATAATTTACACCTTTGGCTCTGCTTCTAACTTGGGCCCAAATTGTAAAATGGTCTTATCTATTGGCGATTTCGTTCCAATTCACATTCCAAGTAATATTCGGCATGCTAATTACATTGCCGGTTGCCAAATTGCATTATCTCTTATAGTTTCCGAGATATGGACTATCGATAATTTACACCATAGGCTCTGCTTCTAACTTGGGCACAAATTGTAAAATGGTCTTATCTATTGGCGATTTCGTTCCAATTCACATTCCAAGTAATATTCGGCATGCTAATTACATTGCCGATTGCGAAATTGCATTATCTCTTATAGTTTCAGAGATATGGACTATCGATAATTTACACCTTAGGCTCTGCTTCGAACTTGGGCCCAAATTGTAAAATGGTCTTATCTATTGGCAATTTCGTTCCAATTCACATTCCAAGTAATATTCGGCATGCTAATTACATTGCCGGTTGCCAAATTGCATTATCTCTTATAGTTTCCGAGATATGGACTATCGATAATTTACACCTTAGGCTCTGCTTCTAACTTGGGCCCAAATTGTAAAATGGTCTTATCTATTGGCGATTTCGTTCCAATTCACATTCCAAGTAGTATTCGGCATGCTAATTACATTGCCGGTTGCCAAATTGCATTATCTCTTATAGTTTCCGAGATATGGACTATCGATAATTTACACCTTAGGCTCTGCTTCTAACTTGGGCCCAAATTGTAAAATGGTCTTATCTATTGGCGATTTCGTTCCAATTCACATTCCAAGTAATATTCGGCATGCTAATTACATTGCCGGTTGCCAAATTGCATTATCTCTTATAGTTTCCGAGATATGGACTATCGATAATTTACACCTTAGGCTCTGCTTCTAACTTGGGCCCAAATTGTAAAATGGTCTTATCTATTGGCGATTTCGTCCCAATTCACATTCCAAGTGATATTCGGCATGCTAATTACATTGCCGGTTGCGAAATTGCATTATCTCTTATAGTTTCCGAGATATGGACTATCCATAATTTACACCTTAGGCTCTGCTTCTAACTTGGGCCCAAATTGTAAAATGGTCTTATCTATTGGCGATTTCGTTCCAATTCACATTCCAAGTAATATTCGGCATGCTAATTACATTGCCGGTTGCCAAATTGCATTATCTCTTATAGTTTCCGAGATATGGACTATCAATAATTTACACCTTGGGCTCTGCTTCTAACTGGGGCCCAAATTGTAAAATGGTCTTATCTATTGGCGATTTCGTTCCAATTCACATTCCAAGTAATATTCGGCATGCTAATTACATTGCCGGTTGCCAAATTGCATTATCTCTTATAGTTTCCGAGATATGGACTATCAATAATTTACACCTTAGGCTCTGCTTCTAACTTGGGCCCAAATTGTAAAATGGTCTTATCTATTGGCGATTTCGTTCCAATTCACATTCCAAGTAATATTCGGCATGCTAATTACATTGCCGGTTGCCAAATTGCATTATCTCTTATAGTTTCCGAGATATGGACTATCGATAATTTACACCTTTGGCTCTGCTTCTAACTTGGGCCCAAATTGTAAAATGGTCTTATCTATTGGCGATTTCGTTCCAATTCACATTCCAAGTAATATTCGGCATGCTAATTACATTGCCGGTTGCCAAATTGCATTATCTCTTATAGTTTCCGAGATATGGACTATCGATAATTTACACCTTAGGCTCTGCTTCTAACTTGGGCCCAAATTGTAAAATGGTCTTATCTATTGGCGATTTCGTTCCAATTCACACTCCAAGTAATATTCGGCATGCTAATTACATTGCCGGTTGCGAAATTGCATTATCTCTTATAGTTTCCGAGATATGGACTATCAATAATTAACACCTTAGGCTCTGCTTCTAACTTGGGCCCAAATTGTAAAATGGTCTTATCTATTGGCGATTTCGTTCCAATTCACATTCCAAGTAATATTCGGCATGCTAATTACATTGCCGGTTGCCAAATTGCATTATCTCTTATAGTTTCCGAGATATGGACTATCGATAATTTACACCTTAGGCTCAGCTTCTAACTTGGGCCCAAATTGTAAAATGGCCTTATCTATTGGCGATTTCGTCCCAATTCACATTCCAAGTAATATTCGGCATGCTAATTACATTGCCGGTTGCGAAATTGCATTATCTCTTATAGTTTCAGAGATATGGACTATCGATAATTTACACCTTAGGCTCTGCTTCTAACTTGGGCCCAAATTGTAAAATGGTCTTATCTATTGGCAATTTCGTTCCAATTCACATTCCAAGTAATATTCGGCATGCTAATTACATTGCCGGTTGCCAAATTGCATTATCTCTTATAGTTTCCGAGATATGGACTATCGATAATTTACACCTTAGGCTCTGCTTCTAACTTGGGCCCAAATTGTAAAATGGTCTTATCTATTGGCGATTTCGTTCCAATTCACATTCCAAGTAATATTCGGCATGCTAATTACATTGCCGGTTGCCAAATTGCATTATCTCTTATAGTTTCCGAGATATGGACTATCGATAATTTACACCTTAGGCTCTGCTTCTAACTTGGGCCCAAATTGTAAAATGGTCTTATCTATTGGCCATTTCGTTCCAATTCACATTCCAAGTAATATTCGGCATGCTAATTACATTGCCGGTTGCCAAATTGCATTATCTCTTATAGTTTCCGAGATATGGACTATCGATAATTTACACCTTAGGCTCTGCTTCTAACTTGGGCCCAAATTGTAAAATGGTCTTATCTATTGGCGATTTCGTTCCAATTCACATTCCAAGTAATATTCGGCATGCTAATTACATTGCCGGTTGCCAAATTGCATTATCTCTTATAGTTTCCGAGATATGGACTATCGATAATTTACACCTTAGGCTCTGCTTCTAACTTGGGCCCAAATTGTAAAATGGCTTTATCTATTGGCGATTTCGTCCCAATTCACATTCCAAGTAATATTAGGCATGCTAATTACATTGCCGGTTGCGAAACTGCATTATCTCTTATAGTTTCAGAGATATGGACTATCGATAATTTACACCTTAGGCTCTGCTTCTAACTTGGGCCCAAATTGTAAAATGGTCTTATCTATTGGCGATTTCGTCCCAATTCACATTCCAAGTAATATTAGGCATGCTAATTACATTGCCGGTTGCCAAATTGCATTATCTCTTATAGTTTCCGAGATATGGACTATCGATAATTTACACATTAGGCTCTGCTTCTAACTTGGGCCCAAATTGTAAAATGGTCTTATCTATTGGCGATTTCGTTCCAATTCACATTCCAAGTAATATTCGGCATGCTAATTACATTGCCGGTTGCCAAATTGCATTATCTCTTATAGTTTCCGAGATATGGACTATCGATTATTTACACCTTAGGCTCTGCTTCCAACTTGGGCCCAAATTGTAAAATGGTCTTATCTATTGGCGATTTCGTTCCAATTCACATTCCAAGTAATATTCGGCATGCTAATTACATTGCCGGTTGCCAAATTGCATTATCTCTTATAGTTTCCGAGATATGGACTATCGATAATTTACACCTTAGGCTCTGCTTCTAACTTGGGCCCAAATTGTAAAATGGTCTTATCTATTGGCGATTTCGTTCCAATTCACATTCGAAGTAATATTCGGCATGCTAATTACATTGCCGGTTGCCAAATTGCATTATCTCTTATAGTTTCCGAGATATGGACTATCGATAATTTACACCATAGGCTCTGCTTCTAACTTGGGCCCAAATTGTAAAATGGTCTTATCTATTGGCGATTTCGTTCCAATTCACATTCCAAGTAATATTCGGCATGCTAATTACATTGCCGGTTGCCAAATTGCATTATCTCTTATAGTTTCCGAGATATGGACTATCGATAATTTACACCTTAGGCTCTGCTTCTAACTTGGACCCAAATTGTAAAATGGTCTTATCTATTGGCGATTTCGTTCCAATTCACATTCCAAGTAATATTCGGCATGCTAATTACATTGCCGGTTGCGAAATTGCATTATCTCTTATAGTTTCCGAGATATGGACTATCAATAATTTACACCTTAGGCTCTGCTTCTAACTTGGGCCCAAATTGTAAATTGGTCTTATCTATTGGCGATTTCGTTCCAATTCACATTCCAAGTAATATTCGGCATGCTAATTACATTGCCGGTTGCAAAATTGCATTATCTCTTATAGTTTCCGAGATATGGACTATCGATAAATTACACCTTAGGCTCTGCTTCTAACTTGGGCCCAAATTGTAAAATGGTCTTATCTATTGGCGATTTCGTTCCAATTCACATTCCAAGTAATATTCGGCATGCTAATTACATTGCCGGTTGCCAAATTGCATTATCTCTTATAGTTTCCGAGATATGGACTATCAATAATTTACACCTTAGGCTCTGCTTCTAACTTGGGCCCAAATTGTAAAATGGTCTTATCTATTGGCGATTTCGTTCCAATTCACATTCCAAGTAATATTCGGCATGCTAATTACATTGCCGGTTGCCAAATTGCATTATCTCTTATAGTTTCCGAGATATGGACTATCGATAATTTACACCTTAGGCTCTGCTTCTAACTTGGGCCCAAATTGTAAAATGGTCTTACCTATTGGCGATTTCGTTCCAATTCACATTCCAAGTAATATTCGGCATGCTAATTACATTGCCGGTTGCCAAATTGCATTATCTCTTATAGTTTCCGAGATATGGACTATCGATAATTTACACCTTAGGCTCTGCTTCTAACTTGGGCCCAAATTGTAAAATGGTCTTATCTATTGGCGATTTCGTTCCAATTCACATTCCAAGTAATATTCGGCATGCTAATTACATTGCCGTTTGCCAAATTGCATTATCTCTTATAGTTTCCGAGATATGGACTATCGATAATTTACACCTTAGGCTCTGCTTCTAACTTGGGCCCAAATTGTAAAATGGTCTTATCTATTGGCGATTTCGTTCCAATTCACACTCCAAGTAATATTCGGCATGCTAATTACATTGCCGGTTGCCAAATTGCATTATCTCTTATAGTTTCCGAGATATGGACTATCGATAATTTACACCTTAGGCTCTGCTTCTAACTTGGGCCCAAATTATAAAATGGTCTTACCTATTGGCGATTTCGTTCCAATTCACATTCCAAGTAATATTCGGCATG
Source organism: Rhynchophorus ferrugineus (assembly GCF_030347505.1). Classification (NCBI taxonomy): domain Eukaryota; kingdom Metazoa; phylum Arthropoda; class Insecta; order Coleoptera; family Curculionidae; genus Rhynchophorus; species Rhynchophorus ferrugineus. The sequence continues at coordinate 100,790 of NW_027472921.1, forward strand.
CTAATTACATTGCGGGTTGCCAAATTGCATTATCTCTTATATTTTCCGAGATATGGACTACCGATAATTTACACCTTAGGCTCTGCTTCTAACTTGGGCCCAAATTGTAAAATGGTCTTATCTATTGGCGATTTCGTTCCAATTCACATTCCAAGTAATATTCGGCATGCTAATTACATTGCCGGTTGCCAAATTGCATTATCTCTTATAGTTTCCGAGATACGGACTATCGATAATTTACACCTTAGGCTCTGCTTCTAACTTGGGCCCAAATTGTAAAATGGTCTTATCTATTGGCGATTTCGTCCCAATTCACATTCCAAGTGATATTCGGCATGCTAATTACATTGCCGGTTGCGAAATTGCATTATCTCTTATAGTTTCCGAGATATGGACTATCGATAATTTACACCTTAGGCTCTGCTTCTAACTTGGGCCCAAATTGTAAAATGGTCTTATCTATTGGCGATTTCGTTCCAATTCACATTCCAAGTAATATTCGGCATGCTAATTACTTTGCCGGTTGCCAAATTGCATTATCTCTTATAGTTTCCGAGATATGGACTATCGATAATTTACACCTTAGGCTCTGCTTCTAACTTGGTCCCAAATTGTAAAATTGTCTTATCTATTGGCGATTTCGTTGCAATTCACATTCCAAGTAATATTCGGCATGCTAATTACATTGCCGGTTGCCAAATTGCATTATCTCTTATAGTTTCCGAGATATGGACTATCGATAATTTACACCTTAGGCTCTGCTTCTAACTTGGGCCCAAATTGTAAAATGGTCTTATCTATTGGCGATTTCGTTCCAATTCACATTCCAAGTAATATTCGGCATGCTAATTACATTGCCGGTTGCCAAATTGCATTATCTCTTATAGTTTCCGAGATATGGACTATCGATAATTTACACCTTAGGCTCTGCTTCTAACTTGGGCCCAAATTGTAAAATGGTCTTATCTATTGGCGATTTCGTTCCAATTCACATTCCAAGTAGTATTCGGCATGCTAATTACATTGCCGGTTGCCAAATTGCATTATCTCTTATAGTTTCCGAGATATGGACTATCGATAATTTACACCTTAGGCTCTGCTTCTAACTTGGGCACAAATTGTAAAATGGTCTTATCTATTGGCGATTTCGTTCCAATTCACATTCCAAGTAATATTCGGCATGCTAATTACATTGCCGATTGCGAAATTGCATTATCTCTTATAGTTTCAGAGATATGGACTATCGATAATTTACACCTTAGGCTCTGCTTCGAACTTGGGCCCAAATTGTAAAATGGTCTTATCTATTGGCAATTTCGTTCCAATTCACATTCCAAGTAATATTCGGCATGCTAATTACATTGCCGGTTGCCAAATTGCATTATCTCTTATAGTTTCCGAGATATGGACTATCGATAATTTACACCATAGGCTCTGCTTCTAACTTGGGCACAAATTGTAAAATGGTCTTATCTATTGGCGATTTCGTTCCAATTCACATTCCAAGTAATATTCGGCATGCTAATTACATTGCCGATTGCGAAATTGCATTATCTCTTATAGTTTCAGAGATATGGACTATCGATAATTTACACCTTAGGCTCTGCTTCGAACTTGGGCCCAAATTGTAAAATGGTCTTATCTATTGGCAATTTCGTTCCAATTCACATTCCAAGTAATATTCGGCATGCTAATTACATTGCCGGTTGCCAAATTGCATTATCTCTTATAGTTCCCGAGATATGGACTATCGATAATTTACACCTTAGGCTCTGCTTCTAACTTGGGCCCAAATTGTAAAATGGTCTTATCTATTGGCCATTTCGTTCCAATTCACATTCCAAGTAATATTCGGCATGCTAATTACATTGCCGGTTGCCAAATTGCATTATCTCTTATAGTTTCCGAGATATGGACTATCGATAATTTACACCTTAGGCTCTGCTTCTAACTTGGGCCCAAATTGTAAAATGGTCTTATCTATTGGCGATTTCGTTCCAATTCACATTCCAAGTAATATTCGGCATGCTAATTACATTTCCGGTTGCCAAATTGCATTATCTCTTATAGTTTCCGAGATATGGACTATCGATAATTTACACCTTAGGCTCTGCTTCTAACTTGGGCCCAAATTGTAAAATGGTCTTATCTATTGGCGATTTCGTTGCAATTCACATTCCAAGTAATATTCGGCATGCTAATTACATTGCCGGTTGCCAAATTGCATTATCTCTTATAGTTTCCGAGATATGGACTATCGATAATTTACACCTTAGGCTCTGCTTCTAACTTGGGCCAAAATTGTAAAATGGTCTTATCTATTGGCGATTTCGTTCCAATTCACATTCCAAGTAATATTCGGCATGCTAATTACATTGCCGGTTGCCAAATTGCATTATCTCTTATAGTTTCCGAGATATGGACTATCGATAATTTACACCTTAGGCTCTGCTTCTAACTTGAGCCCAAATTGTAAAATGGTCTTATCTATTGGCGATTTCGTCCCAATTCACATTCCAAGTGATATTCGGCATGCTAATTACATTGCCGGTTGCGAAATTGCATTATCTCTTATAGTTTCCGAGATATGGACTATCCATAATTTACACCTTAGGCTCTGCTTCTAACTTGGGCCCAAATTGTAAAATGGTCTTATCTATTGGCGATTTCGTTCCAATTCACATTCCAAGTAATATTCGGCATGCTAATTACATTGCCGGTTGCCAAATTGCATTATCTCTTATAGTTTCCGAGATATGGACTATCAATAATTTACACCTTAGGCTCTGCTTCTAACTTGGGCCCAAATTGTAAAATGGTCTTATCTATTGGCGATTTCATTCCAATTCACATTCCAAGTAATATTCGGCATGCTAATTACATTGCCGGTTGCCAAATTGCATTATCTCTTATAGTTTCCGAGATATGGACTATCGATAATTTACACCTTTGGCTCTGCTTCTAACTTGGGCCCAAATTGTAAAATGGTCTTATCTATTGGCGATTTCGTTCCAATTCACATTCCAAGTAATATTCGGCATGCTAATTACATTGCCGGTTGCCAAATTGCATTATCTCTTATAGTTTCCGAGATATGGACTATCAATAATTTACACCTTAGGCTCTGCTTCTAACTTGGGCCCAAATTGTAAAATGGTCTTATCTATTGGCGATTTCGTTCCAATTCACATTCCAAGTAATATTCGGCATGCTAATTACATTGCCGGTTGCCAAATTGCATTATCTCTTATAGTTTCCGAGATATGGACTATCGATAATTTACACCTTTGGCTCTGCTTCTAACTTGGGCCCAAATTGTAAAATGGTCTTATCTATTGGCGATTTCGTTCCAATTCACATTCCAAGTAATATTCGGCATGCTAATTACATTGCCGGTTGCCAAATTGCATTATCTCTTATAGTTTCCGAGATATGGACTATCGATAATTTACACCTTAGGCTCTGCTTCTAACTTGGGCCCAAATTGTAAAATGGTCTTATCTATTGGCGATTTCGTTCCAATTCACATTCCAAGTAATATTCGGCATGCTAATTACATTGCCGGTTGCCAAATTGCATTATCTCTTATAGTTTCCGAGATATGGACTATCGATAATTTACACCTTAGGCTCTGCTTCTAACTTGGGCCCAAATTGTAAAATGGTCTTATCTATTGGCGATTTCGTTCCAATTCACACTCCAAGTAATATTCGGCATGCTAATTACATTGCCGGTTGCGAAATTGCATTATCTCTTATAGTTTCCGAGATATGGACTATCAATAATTAACACCTTAGGCTCTGCTTCTAACTTGGGCCCAAATTGTAAAATGGTCTTATCTATTGGCGATTTCGTTCCAATTCACATTCCAAGTAATATTCGGCATGCTAATTACATTGCCGGTTGCCAAATTGCATTATCTCTTATAGTTTCCGAGATATGGACTATCGATAATTTACACCTTAGGCTCAGCTTCTAACTTGGGCCCAAATTGTAAAATGGCCTTATCTATTGGCGATTTCGTCCCAATTCACATTCCAAGTAATATTCGGCATGCTAATTACATTGCCGGTTGCGAAATTGCATTATCTCTTATAGTTTCAGAGATATGGACTATCGATAATTTACACCTTAGGCTCTGCTTCTAACTTGGGCCCAAATTGTAAAATGGTCTTATCTATTGGCAATTTCGTTCCAATTCACATTCCAAGTAATATTCGGCATGCTAATTACATTGCCGGTTGCCAAATTGCATTATCTCTTATAGTTTCCGAGATATGGACTATCGATAATTTACACCTTAGGCTCTGCTTCTAACTTGGGCCCAAATTGTAAAATGGTCTTATCTATTGGCGATTTCGTTCCAATTCACATTCCAAGTAATATTCGGCATGCTAATTACATTGCCGGTTGCCAAATTGCATTATCTCTTATAGTTTCCGAGATATGGACTATCGATAATTTACACCTTAGGCTCTGCTTCTAACTTGGGCCCAAATTGTAAAATGGTCTTATCTATTGGCGATTTCGTTCCAATTCACATTCCAAGTAATATTCGGCATGCTAATTACATTGCCTTTTGCCAAATTGCATTATCTCTTATAGTTTCCGAGATATGGACTATCGATAATTTACACCATAGGCTCTGCTTCTAACTTGGGCCCAAATTATAAAATGGTCTTATCTATTGGCGATTTCGTTCCAATTCACATTCCAAGTAATATTCGGCATTCTAATTACATTGCCGATTGCGAAATTGCATTATCTCTTATAGTTTCAGAGATATGGACTATCGATAATTTACACCTTAGGCTCTGCTTCTAACTTGGGCCCAAATTGTAAAATGGTCTTATCTATTGGCAATTTCGTTCCAGTTCACATTCCAAGTAATATTCGGCATGCTAATTACATTGCCGGTTGCCAAATTGCATTATCTCTTATAGTTTCCGAGATATGGACTATCGATAATTTTCACCTTAGGCTCTGCTTCTAACTTGGGCCCAAATTGTAAAATGGTCTTATCTATTGGCGATTTCGTTCCAATTCACATTCCAAGTAATATTCGGCATGCTAATTACATTGCCGGTTGCCAAATTGCATTATCTCTTATAGTTTCCGAGATATGGACTATCGATAATTTACACCTTAGGCTCTGCTTCTAACTTGGGCCCAAATTGTAAAATGGTCTTATCTATTGGCGATTTCGTTCCAATTCACATTCCAAGTAATATTCGGCATGCTAATTACATTGCCGGTTGCCAAATTGCATTATCTCTTATAGTTTCCGAGATATGGACTATCGATAATTTACACCTTAGGCTCTGCTTCTAACTTGGGCCCAAATTGTAAAATGGTCTTATCTATTGGCGATTTCGTTCCAATTCACATTCCAAGTAATATTCGGCATGCTAATTACATTGCCGGTTGCCAAATTGCATTATCTCTTATAGTTTCCGAGATATGGACTATCGATAATTTACACCTTAGGCTCTGCTTCTAACTTGGGCCCAAATTGTAAAATGGTCTTATCTATTGGCGATTTCGTTCCAATTCACATTCCAAGTAATATTCGGCATGCTAATTACATTGCCGGTTGCCAAATTGCATTATCTCTTATAGTTTCCGAGATATGGACTATCGATAATTTACACCTTAGGCTCTGCTTCTAACTTGGGCCCAAATTGTAAAATGGTCTTATCTATTGGCGATTTCGTTCCAATTCACATTCCAAGTAATATTCGGCATGCTAATTACATTGCCGGTTGCCAAATTGCATTATCTCTTATAGTTTCCGAGATATGGACTATCGATAATTTACACCTTAGGCTCTGCTTCTAACTTGGGCCCAAATTGTAAAATGGCCTTATCTATTGGCGATTTCGTCCCAATTCACATTCCAAGTAATATTAGGCATGCTAATTACATTGCCGGTTGCGAAACTGCATTATCTCTTATAGTTTCAGAGATATGGACTATCGATAATTTACACCTTAGGCTCTGCTTCTAACTTGGGCCCAAATTGTAAAATGGTCTTATCTATTGGCGATTTCGTCCCAATTCACATTCCAAGTAATATTAGGCATGCTAATTACATTGCCGGTTGCCAAATTGCATTATCTCTTATAGTTTCCGAGATATGGACTATCGATAATTTACACATTAGGCTCTGCTTCTAACTTGGGCCCAAATTGTAAAATGGTCTTATCTATTGGCGATTTCGTTCCAATTCACATTCCAAGTAATATTCGGCATGCTAATTACATTGCCGGTTGCCAAATTGCATTATCTCTTATAGTTTCCGAGATATGGACTATCGATTATTTACACCTTAGGCTCTGCTTCCAACTTGGGCCCAAATTGTAAAATGGTCTTATCTATTGGCGATTTCGTTCCAATTCACATTCCAAGTAATATTCGGCATGCTAATTACATTGCCGGTTGCCAAATTGCATTATCTCTTATAGTTTCCGAGATATGGACTATCGATAATTTACACCTTAGGCTCTGCTTCTAACTTGGGCCCAAATTGTAAAATGGTCTTATCTATTGGCGATTTCGTTCCAATTCACATTCCAAGTAATATTCGGCATGCTAATTACATTGCCGGTTGCCAAATTGCATTATCTCTTATAGTTTCCGAGATATGGACTATCGATAATTTACACCATAGGCTCTGCTTCTAACTTGGGCCCAAATTGTAAAATGGTCTTATCTATTGGCGATTTCGTTCCAATTCACATTCCAAGTAATATTCGGCATGCTAATTACATTGCCGGTTGCCAAATTGCATTATCTCTTATAGTTTCCGAGATATGGACTATCGATAATTTACACCTTAGGCTCTGCTTCTAACTTGGGCCCAAATTGTAAAATGGTCTTATCTATTGGCGATTTCGTTCCAATTCACATTCCAAGTAATATTCGGCATGCTAATTACATTGCCGGTTGCCAAATTGCATTATCTCTTATAGTTTCCGAGATATGGACTATCGATAATTTACACCTTAGGCTCTGCTTCTAACTTGGGCCCAAATTGTAAAATGGTCTTATCTATTGGCGATTTCGTTCCAATTCACATTCCAAGTAATATTCGGCATGCTAATTACATTGCCGGTTGCCAAATTGCATTATCTCTTATAGTTTCCGAGATATGGACTATCGATAATTTACACCTTAGACTCTGCTTCTAACTTGGGCCCAAATTGTAAAATGGTCTTATCTATTGGCGATTTCGTTCCAATTCACATTCCAAGTAATATTCGGCATGCTAATTACATTGCCGGTTGCCAAATTGCATTATCTCTTATAGTTTCCGAGATATGGACTATCGATAATTTACACCTTAGGCTCTGCTTCTAACTTGGGTCCAAATTGTAAAATGGTCTTATCTATTGGCGATTTCGTCCCAATTCATATTCCAAGTGATATTCGGCATGCTAATTACATTGCCGGTTGCGAAATTGCATTATCTCTTATAGTTTCCGAGATATGGACTATCAATAATTTACACCTTAGGCTCTGCTTCTAACTTGGGCCCAAATTGTAAAATGGTCTTATCTATTGGCGATTTCGTTCCAATTCACATTCCAAGTAATATTCGGCATGCTAATTACATTGCCGGTTGCCAAATTGCATTATCTCTTATAGTTTCCGAGATATGGACTATCGATAATTTACACCTTAGGCTCTGCTTCTAACTTGGGCCCAAATTCTAAAATGGTCTTATCTATTGGCGATTTCGTTCCAATTCACATTCCAAGTAATATTCGGCATGCTAATTACATTGCCGGTTGCCAAATTGCATTATCTCTTATAGTTTCCGAGATATGGACTATCGATAATTTACACCTTAGGCTCTGCTTCTAACTTGGGCCCAAATTTTAAAATGGTCTTACCTATTGGCGATTTCGTTCCAATTCACATTCCAAGTAATATTCGGCATGCTAATTACATTGCCGGTTGCCAAATTGCATTATCTCTTATAGTTTCCGAGATATGGACTATCGATAATTTACACCTTAGGCTCTGCTTCTAACTTGGGCCCAAATTGTAAAATGGTCTTATCTATTGGCGATTTCGTTCCAATTCACATTCCAAGTAATATTCGGCATGCTAATTACATTGCCGGTTGCCAAATTGCATTATCTCTTATAGTTTCCGAGATATGGACTATCGATAATTTACACCTTAGGATCTGCTTCTAACTTGGGCCCAAATTGTAAAATGGTCTTATCTATTGGCGATTTCGTTCCAATTCACACTCCAAGTAATATTCGGCATGCTAATTACATTGCCGGTTGCCAAATTGCATTATCTCTTATAGTTTCCGAGATATGGACTATCGATAATTTACACCTTAGGCTCTGCTTCTAACTTGGGCCCAAATTGTAAAATGGTCTTACCTATTGGCGATTTCGTTCCAATTCACATTCCAAGTAATATTCGGCATGCTAATTACATTGCCGGTTGCCAAATTGCATTATCTCTTATATTTTCCGAGATATGGACTACCGATAATTTACACCTTAGGCTCTGCTTCTAACTTGGGCCCAAATTGTAAAATGGTCTTATCTATTGGCGATTTCGTTCCAATTCACATTCCAAGTAATATTCGGCATGCTAATTACATTGCCGGTTGCCAAATTGCATTATCTCTTATAGTTTCCGAGATACGGACTATCGATAATTTACACCTTAGGCTCTGCTTCTAACTTGGGCCCAAATTGTAAAATGGTCTTATCTATTGGCGATTTCGTCCCAATTCACATTCCAAGTGATATTCGGCATGCTAATTACATTGCCGGTTGCGAAATTGCATTATCTCTTATAGTTTCCGAGATATGGACTATCGATAATTTACACCTTAGGCTCTGCTTCTAACTTGGGCCCAAATTGTAAAATGGTCTTATCTATTGGCGATTTCGTTCCAATTCACATTCCAAGTAATATTCGGCATGCTAATTACATTGCCGGTTGCCAAATTGCATTATCTCTTATAGTTTCCGAGATATGGACTATCGATAATTTACACCTTAGGCTCTGCTTCTAACTTGGGCCCAAATTGTAAAATTGTCTTATCTATTGGCGATTTCGTTGCAATTCACATTCCAAGTAATATTCGGCATGCTAATTACATTGCCGGTGGCCAAATTGCATTATCTCTTATAGTTTCCGAGATATGGACTATCGATAATTTACACCTTAGGCTCTGCTTCTAACTTGGGCCCAAATTGTAAAATGGTCTTATCTATTGGCGATTTCGTTCCAATTCACATTCCAAGTAATATTCGGCATGCTAATTACATTGCCGGTTGCCAATTTGCATTATCTCTTATAGTTTCCGAGATATGGACTATCGATAATTTACACCTTAGGCTCTGCTTCTAACTTGGGCCCAAATTGTAAAATGGTCTTATCTATTGGCGATTTCGTTCCAATTCACATTCCAAGTAATATTCGGCATGCTAATTACATTGCCGGTTGCCAAATTGCATTATCTCTTATAGTTTCCGAGATATGGACTATCGATAATTTACACCTTAGGCTCTGCTTCTAACTTGGGCCCAAATTGTAAAATGGTCTTACCTATAGGCGATTTCGTTATAATTCACACTCCAAGTAATATTCGGCATGCTAATTACATTGCCGGTTGCGAAATTGCATTATCTCTTATAGTTTCCGAGATATGGACTATCAATAATTTACACCTTAGGCTCTGCTTCTAACTTGAGCCCAAATTGTAAAATGGTCTTATCTATTGGCGATTTCGTTCCAATTCACATTCCAAGTAATATTCGGCATGCTAATTACATTGCCGGTTGCCAAATTGCATTATCTCTTATAGTTTCCGAGATATGGACTATCGATAATTTACACCTTAGGCTCTGCTTCTAACTTGGGCCCAAATTGTAAAATGGTCTTATCTATTGGCGATTTCGTCCCAATTCATATTCCAACTGATATTCGGCATGCTAATTACATTGCCGGTTGCGAAATTGCATTATCTCTTATAGTTTCCGAGATATGGACTATCAATAATTTACACCTTAGGCTCTGCTTCTAACTTGGGCCCAAATTGTAAAATGGCCTTATCTATTGGCGATTTCGTTCCAATTCACATTCCAAGTAATATTCGGCATGCTAATTACATTGCCGGTTGCCAAATTGCATTATCTCTTATAGTTTCCGAGATATGGACTATCGATAATTTACACCTTAGGCTCTGCTTCTAACTTGGGCCCAAATTGTAAAATGGTCTTATCTATTGGCGATTTTGTTCCAATTCACATTCCAAGTAATATTCGGCATGCTAATTACATTGCCGGTTGCCAAATTGCATTATCTCTTATAGTTTCCGAGATATGGACTATCGATAATTTACACCTTAGGCTCTGCTTCTAACTTGGGCCCAAATTGTAAAATGGTCTTATCTATTGGCGATTTCGTTCCAATTCACATTCCAAGTAATATTCGGCATGCTAATTATATTGCCGGTTGCCAAATTGCATTATCTCTTATAGTTTCCGAGATATGGACTATCGATAATTTACACCTTAGGCTCTGCTTCTAATTTGGGCCCAAATTGTAAAATGGTCTTATCTATTGGCGATTTCGTTCCAATTCACATTCCAAGTAATATTCGGCATGCTAATTACATTGCCGGTTGCCAAATTGCATTATCTCTTATAGTTTCCGAGATATGGACTATCGATAATTTACACCTTAGGCTCTGCTTCTAACTTGGGCCCAAATTGTAAAATGGTCTTATCTATTGGCGATTTCGTTCCAATTCACACTCCAAGTAATATTCGGCATGCTAATTACATTGCCGGTTGCGAAATTGCATTATCTCTTATAGTTTCCGAGATATGGACTATCAATAATTTACACCTTAGGCTCTGCTTCTAACTTGGGCCCAAATTGTAAAATGGCCTTGTCTATTGGCGATTTCGTTCCAATTCACATTCCAAGTAATATTCGGCATGCTAATTACATTGCCGGTTGCCAAATTGCATTATCTCTTATAGTTTCCGAGATATGGACTATCGATAATTTACACCTTAGGCTCTGCTTCTAACTTGGGCCCAAATTGTAAAATGATCTTATCTATTGGCGATTTCGTTCCAATTCACATTCCAAGTAATATTCGGCATGCTAATTACATTGCCGGTTGCCAAATTGCATTATCTCTTATAGTTTCCGAGATATGGACTATCGATAATTTACACCTTAGGCTCTGCTTCTAACTTGGGCCCAAATTGTAAAATGGTCTTATCTATTGGCGATTTCGTTCCAATTCACACTCCAAGTAATATTCGGCATGCTAATTACATTGCCGGTTGCCAAATTGCATTATCTCTTATAGTTTCCGAGATATGGACTATCGATAATTTACACCTTAGGCTCTGCTTCTAACTTGGGCCCAAATTGTAAAATGGTCTTATCTATTGGCGATTTCGTTCCAATTCACATTCCAAGTAATATTCGGCATGCTAATTACATTGCCGGTTGCCAAATTGCATTATCTCTTATAGTTTCCGAGATATGGACTATCGATAATTTACACCATAGGCTCTGCTTCTAACTTGGGCCCAAATTGTAAAATGGTCTTATCTATTGGCGATTTCGTTCCAATTCACATTCCAAGTAATATTCGGCATGCTAATTACATTGCCGGTTGCGAAATTGCATTATCTCTTATAGTTTCCGAGATATGGACTATCAATAATTTACACCTTAGGCTCTGCTTCTAACTTGGGCCCAAATTGTAAAATGGCCTTATCTATTGGCGATTTCGTTCCAATTCACATTCCAAGTAATATTCGGCATGCTAATTACATTGCCGGTTGCCAAATTGCATTATCTCTTATAGTTTCCGAGATATGGACTATCGATAATTTACACCTTAGGCTCTGCTTCTAACTTGGGCCCAAATTGTAAAATGATCTTATCTATTGGCGATTTCGTTCCAATTTACATTCCAAGTAATATTCGGCATGCTAATTACATTGCCGGTTGCCAAATTGCATTATCTCTTATAGTTTCCGAGATATGGACTATCGATAATTTACACCTTAGGCTCTGCTTCTAACTTGGGCCCAAATTGTAAAATGGTCTTATCTATTGGCGATTTCGTTCCAATTCACACTCCAAGTAATATTCGGCATGCTAATTACATTGCCGGTTGCCAAATTGCATTATCTCTTATAGTTTCCGAGATATGGACTATCGATAATTTACACCTTAGGCTCTGCTTCTAACTTGGACCCAAATTGTAAAATGGTCTTATCTATTGGCGATTTCGTTCCAATTCACATTCCAAGTAATATTCGGCATGCTAATTACATTGCCGGTTGCCAAATTGCATTATCTCTTATAGTTTCCGAGATATGGACTATCGATAATTTACACCATAGGCTCTGCTTCTAACTTGGGCCCAAATTGTAAAATGGTCTTATCTATTGGCGATTTCGATCCAATTCACATTCCAAGTAATATTCGGCATGCTAATTACATTGCCGGTTGCCAAATTGCATTATCTCTTATAGTTTCCGAGATATGGACTATCGATAATTTACACCTTAGGCTCTGCTTCTAACTTGGGCCCAAATTGTAAAATGGTCTTATCTATTGGCGATTTCGTTCCAATTCACATTCCAAGTAATATTCGGCATGCTAATTACATTGCCGGTTGCCAAATTGCATTATCTCTTATAGTTTCCGAGATATGGACTATCGATAATTTACACCTTAGGCTCTGCTTCTAACTTGGGCCCAAATTGTAAAATGGTCTTATCTATTGGCGATTTCGTTCCAATTCACATTCCAAGTAATATTCGGCATGCTAATTACATTGCCGGTTGCCAAATTGCATTATCTCTTATAGTTTCCGAGATATGGACTATCGATAATTTACACCATAGGCTCTGCTTCTAACTTGGGCCCAAATTGTAAAATGGTCTTATCTATTGGCGATTTCGTTCCAATTCACATTCCAAGTAATATTCGGCATGCTAATTACATTGCCGGTTGCCAAATTGCATTATCTCTTATAGTTTCCGAGATATGGACTATCGATAATTTACACCTTAGGCTCTGCTTCTAACTTGGGCCCAAATTGTAAAATGGTCTTATCTATTGGCGATTTCGTTCCAATTCACATTCCAAGTAATATTCGGCATGCTAATTACATTGCCGGTTGCCAAATTGCATTATCTCTTATAGTTTCCGAGATATGGACTATCGATAATTTACACCTTAGGCTCTGCTTCTAACTTGGGCCCAAATTGTAAAATGGTCTTATCTATTGGCGATTTCGTTCCAATTCACATTCCAAGTAATATTCGGCATGCTAATTACATTGCCGGTTGCCAAATTGCATTATCTCTTATAGTTTCCGAGATATGGACTATCGATAATTTACACCTTAGGCTCTGCTTCTAACTTGGGCCCAAATTGTAAAATGGTCTTATCTATTGGCGATTTCGTTCCAATTCACATTCCAAGTAATATTCGGCATGCTAATTACATTGCCGGTTGCCAAATTGCATTATCTCTTATAGTTTCCGAGATATGGACTATCGATAATTTACACCTTAGGCTCTGCTTCTAACTTGGGCCCAAATTGTAAAATGGTCTTATCTATTGGCGATTTCGTCCCAATTCACATTCCAAGTAATATTCGGCATGCTAATTACATTGCCGGTTGCCAAATTGCATTATCTCTTATAGTTTCCGAGATATGGACTATCGATAATTTACACCTTAGGCTCTGCTTCTAACTTGGGCCCAAATTGTAAAATGGTCTTATCTATTGGCGATTTCGTTCCAATTCACATTCCAAGTAATATTCGGCATGCTAATTACATTGCCGGTTGCCAAATTGCATTATCTCTTATAGTTTCCGAGATATGGACTATCGATAATTTACACCTTAGGCTCTGCTTCTAACTTGGGCCCAAATTGTAAAATGGTCTTATCTATTGGCGATTTCGTTCCAATTCACATTCCAAGTAATATTCGGCATGCTAATTACATTGCCGGTTGCCAAATTGCATTATCTCTTATAGTTTCCGAGATATGGACTATCGATAATTTACACCTTAGGCTCTGCTTCTAACTTGGGCCCAAATTGTAAAATGGTCTTATCTATTGGCGATTTCGTTCCAATTCACATTCCAAGTAATATTCGGCATGCTAATTACATTGCCGGTTGCCAAATTGCATTATCTCTTATAGTTTCCGAGATATGGACTATCGATAATTTACACCTTAGGCTCTGCTTCTAACTTGGGCCCAAATTGTAAAATGGTCTTATCTATTGGCGATTTCGTTCCAATTCACATTCCAAGTAATATTCGGCATGCTAATTACATTGCCGGTTGCCAAATTGCATTATCTCTTATAGTTTCCGAGATATGGACTATCGATAATTTACACCTTAGGCTCTGCTTCTAACTTGGGTCCAAATTGTAAAATGGTCTTATCTATTGGCGATTTCGTTCCAATTCACATTCCAAGTGATATTCGGCATGCTAATTACATTGCCGGTTGCGAAATTGCATTATCTCTTATAGTTTCCGAGATATGGACTATCGATAATTTACACCTTAGGCTCTGCTTCTAACTTGGGCCCAAATTGTAAAATGGTCTTATCTATTGGCGATTTCGTTCCAATTCACATTCCAAGTAATATTCGGCATGCTAATTACATTGCCGGTTGCCAAATTGCATTATCTCTTATAGTTTCCGAGATATGGACTATCGATAATTTACACCTTAGGCTCTGCTTCTAACTTGGGCCCAAATTGTAAAATGGTCTTATCTATTGGCGATTTCGTTCCAATTCACACTCCAAGTAATATTCGGCATGCTAATTACATTGCCGGTTGCCAAATTGCATTATCTCTTATAGTTTCCGAGATATGGACTATCGATAATTTACACCTTAGGCTCTGCTTCTAACTTGGGCCCAAATTGTAAAATGGTCTTACCTATTGGCGATTTCGTTCCAATTCACATTCCAAGTAATATTCGGCATGCTAATTACATTGCCGGTTGCCAAATTGCATTATCTCTTATAGTTTCCGAGATATGGACTATCGATAATTTACACCTTAGGCTCTGCTTCTAACTTGGGCCCAAATTGTAAAATGGTCTTATCTATTGGCGATTTCGTTCCAATTCACATTCCAAGTAATATTCGGCATGCTAATTACATTGCCGGTTGCCAAATTGCATTATCTCTTATAGTTTCCGAGATATGGACTATCGATAATTTACACCTTAGGCTCTGCTTCTAACTTGGGCCCAAATTGTAAAATGGTCTTATCTATTGGCGATTTCGTTCCAATTCACACTCCAAGTAATATTCGGCATGCTAATTACATTGCCGGTTGCCAAATTGCATTATCTCTTATAGTTTCCGAGATATGGACTATCGATAATTTACACCTTAGGCTCTGCTTCTAACTTGGGCCCAAATTGTAAAATGGTCTTATCTATTGGCGATTTCGTTCCAATTCACATTCCAAGTAATATTCGGCATGCTAATTACATTGCCGGTTGCCAAATTGCATTATCTCTTATAGTTTCCGAGATATGGACTATCGATAATTTACACCTTAGGCTCTGCTTCTAACTTGGGCCCAAATTGTAAAATGGTCTTATCTATTGGCGATTTCGTTCCAATTCACATTCCAAGTAATATTCGGCATGCTAATTACATTGCCGGTTGCCAAATTGCATTATCTCTTATAGTTTCCGAGATATGGACTATCGATAATTTACACCTTAGGCTCTGCTTCTAACTTGGGCCCAAATTGTAAAATGGTCTTATCTATTGGCGATTTCGTTCCAATTCACACTCCAAGTAATATTCGGCATGCTAATTACATTGCCGGTTGCCAAATTGCATTATCTCTTATAGTTTCCGAGATATGGACTATCGATAATTTACACCTTAGGCTCTGCTTCTAACTTGGGCCCAAATTGTAAAATGGTCTTATCTATTGGCGATTTCGTTCCAATTCACATTCCAAGTAATATTCGGCATGCTAATTACATTGCCGGTTGCCAAATTGCATTATCTCTTATAGTTTCCGAGATATGGACTATCGATAATTTACACCTTAGGCTCTGCTTCTAACTTGGGCCCAAATTGTAAAATGGTCTTATCTATTGGCGATTTCGTTCCAATTCACATTCCAAGTAATATTCGGCATGCTAATTACATTGCCGGTTGCCAAATTGCATTATCACTTATAGTTTCCGAGATATGGACTATCGATAATTTACACCTTAGGCTCTGCTTCTAACTTGGGCCCAAATTGTAAAATGGTCTTATCTATTGGCGATTTCGTTCCAATTCACACTCCAAGTAATATTCGGCATGCTAATTACATTGCCGGTTGCCAAATTGCATTATCTCTTATAGTTTCCGAGATATGGACTATCGATAATTTACACCTTAGGCTCTGCTTCTAACTTGGGCCCAAATTGTAAAATGGTCTTATCTATTGGCGATTTCGTTCCAATTCACATTCCAAGTAATATTCGGCATGCTAATTACATTGCCGGTTGCCAAATTGCATTATCTCTTATAGTTTCCGAGATATGGACTATCGATAATTTACACCTTAGGCTCTGCTTCTAACTTGGGCCCAAATTGTAAAATGGTCTTACCTATTGGCGATTTCGTTCCAATTCACACTCCAAGTAATATTCGGCATGCTAATTACATTGCCGGTTGCGAAATTGCATTATCTCTTATAGTTTCCGAGATATGGACTATCAATAATTTACACCTTAGGCTCTGCTTCTAACTTGGGCCCAAATTGTAAAATGGTCTTATCTATTGGCGATTTCGTTCCAATTCACATTCCAAGTAATATTCGGCATGCTAATTACATTGCCGGTTGCCAAATTGCATTATCTCTTATAGTTTCCGAGATATGGACTATCGATAATTTACACCTTAGGCTCTGCTTCTAACTTGGGCCCAAATTGTAAAATGGTCTTATCTATTGGCGATTCCGTTCCAATTCACACTCCAAGTAATATTCGGCATGCTAATTACATTGCCGGTTGCGAAATTGCATTATCTCTTATAGTTTCCGAGATATGGACTATCAATTATTTACACCTTAGGCTCTGCTTCTAACTTGGGCCCAAATTGTAAAATGGCCTTATCTATTGGCGATTTCGTTCCAATTCACATTCCAAGTAATATTCGGCATGCTAATTACATTGCCGGTTGCCAAATTGCATTATCCCTTATAGTTTCCGAGATATGGACTATCGATAATTTACACCTTAGGCTCTGCTTCTAACTTGGGCCCAAATTGTAAAATGATCTTATCTATTGGCGATTTCGTTCCAATTCACACTCCAAGTAATATTCGGCATGCTAATTACATTGCCGGTTGCCAAATTGCATTATCTCTTATAGTTTCCGAGATATGGACTATCGATAATTTACACCTTAGGCTCTGCTTCTAACTTGGGCCCAAATTGTAAAATGGTCTTATCTATTGGCGATTTCGTTCCAATTCACACTCCAAGTAATATTCGGCATGCTAATTACATTGCCGGTTGCCAAATTGCATTATCTCTTATAGTTTCCGAGATATGGACTATCGATAATTTACACCATAGGCTCTGCTTCTAACTTGGGCCCAAATTGTAAAATGGTCTTATCTTTTGGCGATTTCGTTCCAATTCACATTCCAAGTAATATTCGGCATGCTAATTACATTGCCGGTTGCCAAATTGCATTATCTCTTATAGTTTCCGAGATATGGACTATCGATAATTTACACCTTAGGCTCTGCTTCTAACTTGGGCCCAAATTGTAAAATGGTCTTATCTATTGGCGATTTCGTTCCAATTCACATTCCAAGTAATATTCGGCATGCTAATTACATTGCCGTTTGCCAAATTGCATTATCTCTTATAGTTTCCGAGATATGGACTATCGATAATTTACACCTTAGGCTCTGCTTCTAACTTGGGCCCAAATTGTAAAATGGTCTTATCTATTGGCGATTTCGTTCCAATTCACATTCCAAGTAATATTCGGCAAGCTAATTACATTGCCGGTTGCCAAATTGAATTATCTCTTATAGTTTCCGAGATATGGACTACCGATAATTTACACCTTAGGCTCTGCTTCTAACTTGGGCCCAAATTGTAAAATGGTCTTACCTATTGGGGATTTCGTTCCAATTCACAATCCAAGTAATATTCGGCATGCTAATTACATTGCCGGTTGCCAAATTGCATTATCTCTTATAGTTTCCTAGATATAGACTATCGATAATTTACACCTTAGGCTCTGCTTCTAACTTGGGCCCAAATTGTAAAATGGTCTTATCTATTGGCGATTTCGTCCCAATTCACATTCCAAGTGATATTCGGCATGCTAATTACATTGCCAGTTGCGAAATTGCATTATCTCTTATAGTTTCCGAGATATGGACTATCAATAATTTACACCTTAGGCTCTGCTTCTAACTTGGGCCCAAATTGTAAAATGGTCTTATCTATTGGCGATTTCGTTCCAATTCACATTCCAAGTAATATTCGGCATGCTAATTACATTGCCGGTTGCCAAATTGCATTATCTCTTATAGTTTCCGAGATATGGACTATCGATTATTTACACCTTAGGCTCTGCTTCTAACTTGGGCCCAAATTGTAAAATGGTCTTATCTATTGGCGATTTCGTTGCAATTCACATTCCAAGTAATATTCGGCATGCTAATTACATTGCCGGTTGCCAAATTGCATTATCTATTATAGTTTCCGAGATATGGACTATCGATAATTTACACCTTAGGCTCTGCTTCTAACTTGGGCCCAAATTGTAAAATGGTCTTATCTATTGGCGATTTCGTTCCAATTCACATTCCAAGTAATATTCGGCATGCTAATTACATTGCCGGTTGCGAAATTGCATTATCTTTTATAGTTTCCGAGATATGGACTATCGATAATTTACACCTTAGGCTCTGCTTCTAACTTGGGCCCAAATTGTAAAATGGTCTTATCTATTGGCGATTTCGTTCCAATTCACATTCCAAGTAATATTCCGCATGCTAATTACATTGCCGGTTGCCAAGTTGCATTATCTCTTATAGTTTCCGAGATATGGACTATCGATAATTTACACCTTAGGCTCTGCTTCTAACTTGGGCCCAAATTGTAAAATGGTCTTATCTATTGGCGATTTCGTTCCAATTCACAGACCAAGTAATATTCGGCATGCTAATTACATTGCCGGTTGCCAAATTGCATTATCTCTTATAGTTTCCGAGATATGGACTATCGATAATTTACACTTTAGGCTCTGCTTCTAACTTGTACCCAAATTGTAAAATGGTCTTATCTATTGGCGATTTCGTCCCAATTCACATTCCAAGTGATATTCGGCATGCTAATTACATTGCCGGTTGCGAAATTGCATTATCTCTTATAGTTTCCGAGATATGGACTATCAATAATTTACACCTTAGGCTCTGCTTCTAACTTGGGTCCAAATTGTAAAATGGTCTTATCTATTGGCGATTTCGTTCCAATTCACATTCCAAGTAATATTCGGCATGCTAATTACATTACCGGTTGCCAAATTGCATTATCTCTTATAGTTTCCGAGATATGGACTATCGATAATTTACACCTTAGGCTCTGCTTCTAACTTGGGCCCAAATTGTAAAATGGTCTTATCTATTGGCGATTTCGTTCCAATTCACATTCCAAGTAATATTCGGCATGCTAATTACATTGCCGGTTGCCAAATTGCATTATCTCTTATAGTTTCCGAGATATGGACTATCGATAATTTACACCTTAGGCTCTGCTTCTAACTTGGGCCCAAATTGTAAAATGGTCTTATCTATTGGCGATTTCGTTCCAATTCACATTCCAAGTAATATTCGGCATGCTAATTACATTGCCGGTTGCCAAATTGCATTATCTCTTATAGTTTCCGAGATATGGACTATCGATAATTTACACCATAGGCTCTGCTTCTAACTTGGGCCCAAATTGTAAAATGGTCTTATCTATTGGCGATATCGTTCCAATTCACATTCCAAGTAATATTCGGCATGCTAACTACATTGCCGGTTGCCAAATTGCATTATCTCTTATAGTTTCCGAGATATGGACTATCGATAATTTACACCTTAGGCTCTGCTTCTAACTTGCTCCCAAATTGTAAAATGGTCTTATCTATTGGCGATTTCGTTCCAATTCACATTCCAAGTATTATTCGGCATGCTAATTACATTGCCGGTTGCCAAATTGCATTATCTCTTATAGTTTCCGAGATATGAACTATCGATAATTTACACCTTAGGCTCTGCTTCTAACTTGGGCCCAAATTGTAAAATGGTCTTATCTATTGGCGATTTTGTTCCAATTCACATTCCAAGTAATATTCGGCATGCTAATTACATTGCCGGTTGCCAAATTGAATTATCTCTTATAGTTTCCGAGATATGGACTATCGATAATTTACACCTTAGGCTCTGCTTCTAACTTGGGCCCAAATTGTAAAATGGTCTTACCTATTGGCGATTTCGTTCCAATTCACATTCCAAGTAATATTCGGCATGCTAATTACATTGCCGGTTGCCAAATTGCATTATCTCTTATAGTTTCCGAGATATGGACTATCAATAATTTACACCTTAGGCTCTGCTTCTAACTTGGGCCCAAATTGTAAAATGGTCTTATCTATTGGCGATTTCGTTCCAATTCACATTCCAAGTAATATTCGGCATGCTAATTACATTGCAGGTTGCCAAATTTCATTATCTCTTATAGTTTCCGAGATATGGACTATCGATAATTTACACCTTAGGCTCTGCTTCTAACTTGGGCCCAAATTGTAAAATGGTCTTATCTATTGGCGATTTCGTTCCAATTCACATTCCAAGTAATATTCGGCATGCTAATTACATTGCCGGTTGCCAAATTGCATTATCTCTTATAGTTTCCGAGATATGGACTATCGATAATTTACACCATAGGCTCTGCTTCTAACTTGGGCCCAAATTGTAAAATGGTCTTATCTATTGGCGATTTCGTTCTAATTCACATTCCAAGTAATATTCGGCATGCTAATTACATTGCCGGTTGCCAAATTGCATTATCTCTTATAGTTTCCGAGATATGGACTATCGATAATTTACACCTTAGGCTCTGCTTCTAACTTGGGCCCAAATTGTAAAATGGTCTTATCTATTAGCGACTTCGTTCCAATTCACATTCCAAGTAATATTCGGCATGCTAATTACATTGCCGGTTGCCAAATTGCATTATCTCTTATAGTTTCCGAGATATGGACTATCGATAATTTACACCTTAGGCTCTGCTTCTAACTTGGGCCCAAATTGTAAAATGGTCTTATCTATTGGCGATTTCGTTCCAATTCACATTCCAAGTAATATTCGGCATGCTAATTACATTGCCGGTTGCCAAATTGCATTATCTCTTATAGTTTCCGAGATATGGACTATTGATAATTTACACCTTAGGCTCTGCTTCTAACTTGGGCCCAAATTGTAAAATGGTCTTATCTATTGGCGATTTCGTCCCAATTCACATTCCAAGTGATATTCGGCATGCTAATTACATTGCCGGTTGCGAAATTGCATTATCCCTTATAGTTTCCGAGATATGGACTATCAATAATTTACACCTTAGGTTCTGCTTCTAACTTGGGCCCAAATTGTAAAATGGTCTTATCTATTGGCGATTTCGTTCCAATTCACATTCCAAGTGATATTCGGCATGCTAATTACATTGCCGGTTGCGAAATTGCATTATCCCTTATAGTTTCCGAGATATGGACTATCAATAATTTACACCTTAGGCTCTGCTTCTAACTTGGGCCCAAATTGTAAAATGGTCTTATCTATTGGCGATTTCGTCCCAATTCACATTCCAAGTGATATTCGGCATGCTAATTACATTGCCGGTTGCGAAATTGCATTATCCCTTATAGTTTCCGAGATATGGACTATCAATAATTTACACCTTAGGCTCTGCTTCTAACTTGGGCCCAAATTGTAAAATGGTCTTATCTATTGGCGATTTCGTTCCAATTCACATTCCAAGTAATATTCGGCATGCTAATTACATTGCAGGTTGCCAAATTTCATTATCTCTTATAGTTTCCGAGATATGGACTATCGATAATTTACACCTTAGGCTCTGCTTCTAACTTGGGCCCAAATTGTAAAATGGTCTTATCTATTGGCGATTTCGTTCCAATTCACATTCCAAGTAATATTCGGCATGCTAATTACATTGCCGGTTGCCAAATTGCATTATCTCTTATAGTTTCCGAGATATGGACTATCGATAATTTACACCTTAGGCTCTGCTTCTAACTTGGGCCCAAATTGTAAAATGGTCTTACCTATTGGCGATTTCGTTCCAATTCACACTCCAAGTAATATTCGGCATGCTAATTACATTGCCGGTTGCGAAATTGCATTATCTCTTATAGTTTCCGAGATATGGACTATCAATAATTTACACCTTAGGCTCTGCTTCTAACTTGGGCCCAAATTGTAAAATGGTCTTATCTATTGGCGATTTCGTTCCAATTCACATTCCAAGTAATATTCGGCATGCTAATTACATTGCCGGTTGCCAAATTGCATTATCTCTTATAGTTTCCGAGATATGGACTATCGATAATTTACACCTTAGGCTCTGCTTCTAACTTGGGCCCAAATTGTAAAATGGTCTTATCTATTGGCGATTCCGTTCCAATTCACACTCCAAGTAATATTCGGCATGCTAATTACATTGCCGGTTGCGAAATTGCATTATCTCTTATAGTTTCCGAGATATGGACTATCAATTATTTACACCTTAGGCTCTGCTTCTAACTTGGGCCCAAATTGTAAAATGGCCTTATCTATTGGCGATTTCGTTCCAATTCACATTCCAAGTAATATTCGGCATGCTAATTACATTGCCGGTTGCCAAATTGCATTATCCCTTATAGTTTCCGAGATATGGACTAACGATAATTTACACCTTAGGCTCTGCTTCTAACTTGGGCCCAAATTGTAAAATGATCTTATCTATTGGCGATTTCGTTCCAATTCACACTCCAAGTAATATTCGGCATGCTAATTACATTGCCGGTTGCCAAATTGCATTATCTCTTATAGTTTCCGAGATATGGACTATCGATAATTTACACCTTAGGCTCTGCTTCTAACTTGGGCCCAAATTGTAAAATGGTCTTATCTATTGGCGATTTCGTTCCAATTCACACTCCAAGTAATATTCGGCATGCTAATTACATTGCCGGTTGCCAAATTGCATTATCTCTTATAGTTTCCGAGATATGGACTATCGATAATTTACACCATAGGCTCTGCTTCTAACTTGGGCCCAAATTGTAAAATGGTCTTATCTTTTGGCGATTTCGTTCCAATTCACATTCCAAGTAATATTCGGCATGCTAATTACATTGCCGGTTGCCAAATTGCATTATCTCTTATAGTTTCCGAGATATGGACTATCGATAATTTACACCTTAGGCTCTGCTTCTAACTTGGGCCCAAATTGTAAAATGGTCTTATCTATTGGCGATTTCGTTCCAATTCACATTCCAAGTAATATTCGGCATGCTAATTACATTGCCGTTTGCCAAATTGCATTATCTCTTATAGTTTCCGAGATATGGACTATCGATAATTTACACCTTAGGCTCTGCTTCTAACTTGGGCCCAAATTGTAAAATGGTCTTATCTATTGGCGATTTCGTTCCAATTCACATTCCAAGTAATATTCGGCAAGCTAATTACATTGCCGGTTGCCAAATTGAATTATCTCTTATAGTTTCCGAGATATGGACTACCGATAATTTACACCTTAGGCTCTGCTTCTAACTTGGGCCCAAATTGTAAAATGGTCTTACCTATTGGGGATTTCGTTCCAATTCACAATCCAAGTAATATTCGGCATGCTAATTACATTGCCGGTTGCCAAATTGCATTATCTCTTATAGTTTCCGAGATATAGACTATCGATAATTTACACCTTAGGCTCTGCTTCTAACTTGGGCCCAAATTGTAAAATGGTCTTATCTATTGGCGATTTCGTCCCAATTCACATTCCAAGTGATATTCGGCATGCTAATTACATTGCCAGTTGCGAAATTGCATTATCTCTTATAGTTTCCGAGATATGGACTATCAATAATTTACACCTTAGGCTCTGCTTCTAACTTGGGCCCAAATTGTAAAATGGTCTTATCTATTGGCGATTTCGTTCCAATTCACATTCCAAGTAATATTCGGCATGCTAATTACATTGCCGGTTGCCAAATTGCATTATCTCTTATAGTTTCCGAGATATGGACTATCGATTATTTACACCTTAGGCTCTGCTTCTAACTTGGGCCCAAATTGTAAAATGGTCTTATCTATTGGCGATTTCGTTGCAATTCACATTCCAAGTAATATTCGGCATGCTAATTACATTGCCGGTTGCCAAATTGCATTATCTATTATAGTTTCCGAGATATGGACTATCGATAATTTACACCTTAGGCTCTGCTTCTAACTTGGGCCCAAATTGTAAAATGGTCTTATCTATTGGCGATTTCGTTCCAATTCACATTCCAAGTAATATTCGGCATGCTAATTACATTGCCGGTTGCGAAATTGCATTATCTTTTATAGTTTCCGAGATATGGACTATCGATAATTTACACCTTAGGCTCTGCTTCTAACTTGGGCCCAAATTGTAAAATGGTCTTATCTATTGGCGATTTCGTTCCAATTCACATTCCAAGTAATATTCCGCATGCTAATTACATTGCCGGTTGCCAAGTTGCATTATCTCTTATAGTTTCCGAGATATGGACTATCGATAATTTACACCTTAGGCTCTGCTTCTAACTTGGGCCCAAATTGTAAAATGGTCTTATCTATTGGCGATTTCGTTCCAATTCACAGACCAAGTAATATTCGGCATGCTAATTACATTGCCGGTTGCCAAATTGCATTATCTCTTATAGTTTCCGAGATATGGACTATCGATAATTTACACTTTAGGCTCTGCTTCTAACTTGTACCCAAATTGTAAAATGGTCTTATCTATTGGCGATTTCGTCCCAATTCACATTCCAAGTGATATTCGGCATGCTAATTACATTGCCGGTTGCGAAATTGCATTATCTCTTATAGTTTCCGAGATATGGACTATCAATAATTTACACCTTAGGCTCTGCTTCTAACTTGGGTCCAAATTGTAAAATGGTCTTATCTATTGGCGATTTCGTTCCAATTCACATTCCAAGTAATATTCGGCATGCTAATTACATTACCGGTTGCCAAATTGCATTATCTCTTATAGTTTCCGAGATATGGACTATCGATAATTTACACCTTAGGCTCTGCTTCTAACTTGGGCCCAAATTGTAAAATGGTCTTATCTATTGGCGATTTCGTTCCAATTCACATTCCAAGTAATATTCGGCATGCTAATTACATTGCCGGTTGCCAAATTGCATTATCTCTTATAGTTTCCGAGATATGGACTATCGATAATTTACACCTTAGGCTCTGCTTCTAACTTGGGCCCAAATTGTAAAATGGTCTTATCTATTGGCGATTTCGTTCCAATTCACATTCCAAGTAATATTCGGCATGCTAATTACATTGCCGGTTGCCAAATTGCATTATCTCTTATAGTTTCCGAGATATGGACTATCGATAATTTACACCATAGGCTCTGCTTCTAACTTGGGCCCAAATTGTAAAATGGTCTTATCTATTGGCGATATCGTTCCAATTCACATTCCAAGTAATATTCGGCATGCTAATTACATTGCCGGTTGCCAAATTGCATTATCTCTTATAGTTTCCGAGATATGGACTATCGATAATTTACACCTTAGGCTCTGCTTCTAACTTGCTCCCAAATTGTAAAATGGTCTTATCTATTGGCGATTTCGTTCCAATTCACATTCCAAGTATTATTCGGCATGCTAATTACATTGCCGGTTGCCAAATTGCATTATCTCTTATAGTTTCCGAGATATGAACTATCGATAATTTACACCTTAGGCTCTGCTTCTAACTTGGGCCCAAATTGTAAAATGGTCTTATCTATTGGCGATTTTGTTCCAATTCACATTCCAAGTAATATTCGGCATGCTAATTACATTGCCGGTTGCCAAATTGAATTATCTCTTATAGTTTCCGAGATATGGACTATCGATAATTTACACCTTAGGCTCTGCTTCTAACTTGGGCCCAAATTGTAAAATGGTCTTACCTATTGGCGATTTCGTTCCAATTCACATTCCAAGTAATATTCGGCATGCTAATTACATTGCCGGTTGCCAAATTGCATTATCTCTTATAGTTTCCGAGATATGGACTATCAATAATTTACACCTTAGGCTCTGCTTCTAACTTGGGCCCAAATTGTAAAATGGTCTTATCTATTGGCGATTTCGTTCCAATTCACATTCCAAGTAATATTCGGCATGCTAATTACATTGCAGGTTGCCAAATTTCATTATCTCTTATAGTTTCCGAGATATGGACTATCGATAATTTACACCTTAGGCTCTGCTTCTAACTTGGGCCCAAATTGTAAAATGGTCTTATCTATTGGCGATTTCGTTCCAATTCACATTCCAAGTAATATTCGGCATGCTAATTACATTGCCGGTTGCCAAATTGCATTATCTCTTATAGTTTCCGAGATATGGACTATCGATAATTTACACCATAGGCTCTGCTTCTAACTTGGGCCCAAATTGTAAAATGGTCTTATCTATTGGCGATTTCGTTCTAATTCACATTCCAAGTAATATTCGGCATGCTAATTACATTGCCGGTTGCCAAATTGCATTATCTCTTATAGTTTCCGAGATATGGACTATCGATAATTTACACCTTAGGCTCTGCTTCTAACTTGGGCCCAAATTGTAAAATGGTCTTATCTATTAGCGACTTCGTTCCAATTCACATTCCAAGTAATATTCGGCATGCTAATTACATTGCCGGTTGCCAAATTGCATTATCTCTTATAGTTTCCGAGATATGGACTATCGATAATTTACACCTTAGGCTCTGCTTCTAACTTGGGCCCAAATTGTAAAATGGTCTTATCTATTGGCGATTTCGTTCCAATTCACATTCCAAGTAATATTCGGCATGCTAATTACATTGCCGGTTGCCAAATTGCATTATCTCTTATAGTTTCCGAGATATGGACTATTGATAATTTACACCTTAGGCTCTGCTTCTAACTTGGGCCCAAATTGTAAAATGGTCTTATCTATTGGCGATTTCGTCCCAATTCACATTCCAAGTGATATTCGGCATGCTAATTACATTGCCGGTTGCGAAATTGCATTATCCCTTATAGTTTCCGAGATATGGACTATCAATAATTTACACCTTAGGTTCTGCTTCTAACTTGGGCCCAAATTGTAAAATGGTCTTATCTATTGGCGATTTCGTTCCAATTCACATTCCAAGTAATATTCGGAATGCTAATTACATTGCCGGTTGCCAAATTGCATTATCTCTTATAGTTTCCGAGATATGGACTATCGATAATTTACACCTTAGGCTCTGCTTCTAACTTGGGCCCAAATTGTAAAATGGTCTTATCTATTGGCGATTTCGTTCCAATTCACATTCCAAGTAATATTCGGCATGCTAATTACATTGCCGGTTGCCAAATTGCATTATCTCTTATAGTTTCCGAGATATGGACTATCGATAATTTACACCTTAGGCTCTGCTTCTAACTTGGGCCCAAATTGTAAAATGGTCTTATCTATTGGCGATTTCGTTCCAATTCACATTCCAAGTAATATTCGGCATGCTAATTACATTGCCGGTTGCCAAATTGCATTATCTCTTATAGTTTCCGAGATATGGACTATCGATAATTTACACCATAGGCTCTGCTTCTAACTTGGGCCCAAATTGTAAAATGGTCTTATCTATTGGCGATTTCGTTCCAATTCACATTCCAAGTAATATTCGGCATGCTAATTACATTGCCGGTTGCCAAATTGCATTATCTCTTATAGTTTCCGAGATATGGACTATCGATAATTTACACCATAGGCTCTGCTTCTAACTTGGGCCCAAATTGTAAAATGGTCTTATCTATTGGCGATTTCGTTCCAATTCACATTCCAAGTAATATTCGGCATGCTAATTACATTGCCGGTTGCCAAATTGCATTATCTCTTATAGTTTCCGAGATATGGACTATCGATAATTTACACCTTAGGCTCTGCTTCTAACTTGGGCCCAAATTGTAAAATGGTCTTATCTATTGGCGATTTCGTTCCAATTCACATTCCAAGTAATATTCGGCATGCTAATTACATTGCCGGTTGCCAAATTGATTTATCTCTTATAGTTTCCGAGATATGGACTATCGATAATTTACACCTTAGGCTCTGCTTCTAACTTCGGACCAAATTGTAAAATGGACTTACCTGTTGGCGATTTCGTTCCAATTCACATTCCAAGTAATATTCGGCATGCTAATTACATTGCCGGTTGCCAAATTGCATTATCTCTTATAGTTTCCGAGATATGGACTATCGATAATTTACACCTTAATCTCTGCTTCTAACTTGGGCCCAAATTGTAAAATGGTCTTATCTATTGGCGATTTCGTTCCAATTCACATTCCAAGTAATATTCGGCATGCTAATTACACTGCCGGTTGCCAAATTGCATTATCTCTTATAGTTTCCGAGATATGGACTATCGATAATTTACACCATAGGCTCTGCTTCTAACTTGGGCCCAAATTGTAAAATGGTCTTATCTACTGGCGATTTCGTTCCAATTCACATTCCAAGTAATATTCGGCATGCTAATTACATTGCCGGTTGCCAAATTGCATTATCTCTTATAGTTTCCGAGATATGGACTATCGATAATTTACACCTTAGGCTCTGCTTCTAACTTGGGCCCAAATTGTAAAATGGTCTTATCTATTGGCGATTTCGTTCCAATTCACATTCCAAGTAATATTCGGCATGCTAATTACATTGCCGGTTGCCAAATTGCATTATCTCTTATAGTTTCCGAGATATGGACTATCGATAATTTACACCATAGGCTCTGCTTCTAACTTGGGCCCAAATTGTAAAATGGTCTTATCTATTGGCGATTTCGTTCCAATTCACATTCCAAGTAATATTCGGCATGCTAATTACATTGCCGGTTGCCAAATTGCATTATCTCTTATAGTTTCCGAGATATGGACTATCGATAATTTACACCATAGGCTCTGCTTCTAACTTGGGCCCAAATTGTAAAATGGTCTTATCTATTGGCGATTTCGTTCCAATTCACATTCCAAGTAATATTCGGCATGCTAATTACATTGCCGGTTGCCAAATTGCATTATCTCTTATAGTTTCCGAGATATGGACTATCGATAATTTACACCTTAGGCTCTGCTTCTAACTTGGGCCCAAATTGTAAAATGGTCTTATCTATTGGCGATTTCGTTCCAATTCACATTCCAAGTAATATTCGGCATGCTAATTACATTGCTGGTTGCCAAATTGAATTATCTCTTATAGTTTCCGAGATATGGACTATCGATAATTTACACCTTAGGCTCTGCTTCTAACTTCGGACCAAATTGTAAAATGGACTTACCTGTTGGCGATTTCGTTCCAATTCACATTCCAAGTAATATTCGGCATGCTAATTACATTGCCGGTTGCCAAATTGCATTATCTCTTATAGTTTCCGAGATATGGACTATCGATAATTTACACCTTAATCTCTGCTTCTAACTTGGGCCCAAATTGTAAAATGGTCTTATCTATTGGCGATTTCGTTCCAATTCACATTCCAAGTAATATTCGGCATGCTAATTACACTGCCGGTTGCCAAATTGCATTATCTCTTATAGTTTCCGAGATATGGACTATCGATAATTTACACCATAGGCTCTGCTTCTAACTTGGGCCCAAATTGTAAAATGGTCTTATCTATTGGCGATTTCGTTCCAATTCACATTCCAAGTAATATTCGGCATGCTAATTACATTGCCGGTTGCCAAATTGCATTATCTCTTATAGTTTCCGAGATATGGACTATCGATAATTTACACCTTAGGCTCTGCTTCTAACTTGGGCCCAAATTGTAAAATGGTCTTATCTATTGGCGATTTCGTTCCAATTCACATTCCAAGTAATATTCGGCATGCTAATTACATTGCCGGTTGCCAAATTGTATTATCTCTTATAGTTTCCGAGATATGGACTATCGATAATTTACACCTTAGGCTCAGCTTCTAACTTGGGCCCAAATTGTAAAATGGTCTTATCTATTGGCGATTTCGTCCCAATTCACATTCCAAGTGATATTCGGCATGCTAATTACATTGCCGGTTGCGAAATTGCATTATCTCTTATAGTTTCCGAGATATGGACTATCAATAATTTATACCTTAGGCTCTGCTTCTAACTTGGGCCCAAATTGTAAAATGGTCTTATCTATTGGCGATTTCGTTCCAATTCACATTCCAAGTAATATTCGGCATGCTAATTATATTGCCGGTTGCCAAATTGCATTATCTCTTATAGTTTCCGAGATATGGACTATCGATAATTTACACCTTAGGCTCTGCTTCTAACTTGGGCCCAAATTGTAAAATGGTCTTATCTATTGGCGATTTCGTTGCAATTCACATTCCAAGTAATATTCGGCATGCTAATTACATTGCCGGTTGCCAAATTGCATTATCTCTTATAGTTTCCGAGATATGGACTATCGATAATTTACACCTTAGGCTCTGCTTCTAACTTGGGCCCAAATTGTAAAATGGTCTTATCTATTGGCGATTTCGTTCCAATTCACATTCCAAGTAATATTCGGCATGCTAATTACATTGCCGGTTGCCAAATTGCATTATCTCTTATAGTTTCCGAGATATGGACTATCGATAATTTACACCTTAGGCTCTGCTTCTAACTTGGGCCCAAATTGTAAAATGGTCTTATCTATTGGCGATTTCGTCCCAATTCACATTCCAAGTGATATTCGGCATGCTAATTACATTGCCGGTTGCGAAATTGCATTATCTCTTATAGTTTCCGAGATATGGACTATCAATAATTTACACCTTAGGCTCTGCTTCTAACTTGGGCCCAAATTGTAAAATGGTCTTATCTATTGGCGATTTCATTCCAATTCACATTCCAAGTAATATTCGGCATGCTAATTACATTGCCGGTTGCCAAATTGCATTATCTCTTATAGTTTCCGAGATATGGACTATCGATAATTTACACCTTAGGCTCTGCTTCTAACTTGGGCCCAAATTGTAAAATGGCCTTATCTATTGGCGATTTCGTCCCAATTCACATTCCAAGTAATATTCGGCATGCTAATTACATTGCCGGTTGCGAAATTGCATTATCTCTTATAGTTTCAGAGATATGGACTATCGATAATTTACACCTTAGGCTCTGCTTCTAACTTGGGCCCAAATTGTAAAATGGTCTTATCTATTGGCAATTTCGTTCCAATTCACATTCCAAGTAATATTCGGCATGCTAATTACATTGCCGGTTGCCAAATTGCATTATCTCTTATAGTTTCCGAGATATGGACTATCGATAATTTACACCTTAGGCTCTGCTTCTAACTTGGGCCCAAATTGTAAAATGGTCTTATCTATTGGCGATTTCGTTCCAATTCACATTCCAAGTAATATTCGGCATGCTAATTACATTGCCGGTTGCCAAATTGCATTATCTCTTATAGTTTCCGAGATATGGACTATCGATAATTTACACCTTAGGCTCTGCTTCTAACTTGGGCCCAAATTGTAAAATGGTCTTATCTATTGGCGATTTCGTCCCAATTCACATTCCAAGTGATATTCGGCATGCTAATTACATTGCCGGTTGCGAAATTGCATTATCTCTTATAGTTTCCGAGATATGGACTATCAATAATTTACACCTTAGGCTCTGCTTCTAACTTGGGCCCAAATTGTAAAATGGTCTTATCTATTGGCGATTTCGTCCCAATTCACATTCCAAGTAATATTCGGCATGCTAATTGCATTGCCGGTTACCAAATTGCATTATCTCTTATAGTTTCCGAGATATGGACTATCGATAATTTACACCATAGGCTCTGCTTCTAACTTGGGCAAAAACTGTAAAATGGTCTTATCTATTGGCGATTTCGTTCCAATTCACATTCCAAGTAATATTCGGCATGCTAATTACATTGCCGGTTGCCAAATTGCATTATCTCTTATAGTTTCCGAGATATGGACTATCGATAATTTACACCATAGGCTCTGCTTCTAACTTGGGCCCAAATTGTAAAATGGTCTTATCTATTGGCGATTTCGTTCCAATTCACATTCCAAGTAATATTCGGCATGCTAATTACATTGCCGGTTGCCAAATTGCATTATCTCTTATAGTTTCCGAGATATGGACTATCGATAATTTACACCTTAGGCTCTGCTTCTAACTTGCTCCCAAATTGTAAAATGGTCTTATCTATTGGCGATTTCGTTCCAATTCACATTCCAAGTAATATTCGGCATGCTAATTACATTGCCGGTTGCCAAATTGCATTATCTCTTATAGTTTCCGAGATATGGACTATCGATAATTTACACCTTAGGCTCTGCTTCTAACTTGGGCCCAAATTGTAAAATGGTCTTATCTATTGGCGATTTCGTTCCAATTCACATTCCAAGTAATATTCGGCATGCTAATTACATTGCCGGTTGCCAAATTGCATTATCTCTTATAGTTTCCGAGATATGGACTATCGATAATTTACACCTTAGGCTCTGCTTCTAACTTGGGCCCAAATTGTAAAATGGTCTTATCTATTGGCGATTTCGTTCCAATTCACATTCCAAGTAATATTCGGCATGCTAATTACATTGCCGGTTGCCAAATTGCATTATCTCTTATAGTTTCCGAGATATGGACTATCGATAATTTACACCTTAGGCTCTGCTTCTAACTTGGGCCCAAATTGTAAAATGGTCTTATCTATTGGCGATTTCGTTCCAATTCACATTCCAAGTAATATTCGGCATGCTAATTACATTGCCGGTTGCCAAATTGCATTATCTCTTATAGTTTCCGAGATATGGACTATCGAAAATTTACACCATAGGCTCTGCTTCTAACTTGGGCCCAAATTGTAAAATGGTCTTATCTATTGGCGATTTCGTTCCAATTCACATTCCAAGTAATATTCGGCATGCTAATTACATTGCCGGTTGCCAAATTGCATTATCTCTTATAGTTTCCGAGATATGGACTATCGATAATTTACACCTTAGGCTCTGCTTCTAACTTGGGCCCAAATTTTAAAATGGTCTTATCTATTGGCGATTTCGTTCCAATTCACATTCCAAGTAATATTCGGCATGCTAATTACATTGCCGGTTGCCAAATTGCATTATCTCTTATAGTTTCCGAGATATGGACTATCGATAATTTACACCTTAGGCTCTGCTTCTAACTTGGGCCCAAATTGTAAAATGGTCTTATCTATTGGCGATTTCGTCCCAATTCACATTCCAAGTGATATTCGGCATGCTAATTACATTGCCGGTTGCGAAATTACATTATCTCTTATAGTTTCCGAGATATGGACAATCAATAATTTACACCTTAGGCTCTGCTTCTAACTTGGGCCCAAATTGTAAAATGGTCTTATCTATTGGCGATTTCGTTCCAATTCACATTCCAAGTAATATTCGGCATGCTAATTACATTGCCGGTTGCCAAATTGCATTATCTCTTATAGTTTCCGAGATATGGACTATCGATAATTTACACCTTAGGCTCTGCTTCTAACTTGGGCCCAAATTGTAAAATGGTCTTATCTATTGGCGATTTCGTTGCAATTCACATTCCAAGTAATATTCGGCATGCTAATTACATTGCCGGTTGCCAAATTGCATTATCTCTTATAGTTTCCGAGATATGGACTATCGATAATTTACACTTTAGGCTCTGCTTCTAACTTGGGCCCAAATTGTAAAATGGTCTTATCTATTGGCGATTTCGTTCCAATTCACATTCCAAGTAATATTCGGCATGCTAATTACATTGCCGGTTGCCAAATTGCATTATCTCTTATAGCTTCCGAGATATGGACTATCGATAATTTACACCTTAGGCTCTGCTTCTAACTTGGGCCCAAATTGTAAAATGGCCTTATCTATTGGCGATTTCGTTCCAATTCACATTCCAAGTAATATTCGGCATGCTAATTACATTGCCGGTTGCCAAATTGCATTATCTCTTATAGTTTCCGAGATATGGACTATCGATAATTTACACCTTAGGCTCTGCTTCTAACTTGGGCCCAAATTGTAAAATGGTCTTATCTATTGGCAATTTCGTTCCAATTCACATTCCAAGTAATATTCGGCATGCTAATTACATTGCCGGTTGCCAAATTGCATTATCTCTTATAGTTTCCGAGATATGGACTATCGATAATTTACAACTTAGGCTCTGCTTCTAACTTGGGCCCAAATTGTAAAATGGTCTTATCTATTGGCGATTTCGTCCCAATTCACATTCCAAGTGATATTCGGCATGCTAATTACATTGCCGGTTGCGAAATTGCATTATCTCTTATAGTTTCCGAGATATGGACTATCAATAATTTACACCTTAGGCTCTGCTTCTAACTTGGGCCCAAATTGTAAAATGGTCTTATCTATTGGCGATTTCGTTCCAATTCACATTCCAAGTAATAGTCGGCATGCTAATTACATTGCCGGTTGCCAAATTGCATTATCTCTTATAGTTTCCGAGATATATACTATCGATAATTTACACCTTAGGCTCTGCTTCTAACTTGGGCCCAAATTGTAAAATGGTCTTATCTATTGGCGATTTCGTTCCAATTCACATTCCAAGTAATATTCGGCATGCTAATTACATTGCCGGTTGCCAAATTGCATTATCTCTTATAGTTTCCGAGATATGGACTATCGATAATTTACACCTTAGGCTCTGCTTCTAACTTGGGCCCAAATTGTAAAATGGTCTTATCTATTGGCGATTTCGTTCCAATTCACATTCCAAGTAATATTCGGCATGCTAATTACATTGCCGGTTGCCAAATTGCATTATCTCTTATAGTTTCCGAGATATGGACTATCGATAATTTACACCATAGGCTCTGCTTCTAACTTGGGCCCAAATTGTAAAATGGTCTTATCTATTGGCGATTTCGTTCCAATTCACATTCCAAGTAATATTCGGCATGCTAATTACATTGCCGGTTGCCAAATTGCATTATCTCTTATAGTTTCCGAGATATGGACTATCGATAATTTACACCTTAGGCTCTGCTTCTAACTTGGGCCCAAATTGTAAAATGGTCTTATCTATTGGCGATTTCGTTCCAATTCACATTCCAAGTAATATTCGGCATGCTAATTACATTGCCGGTTGCCAAATTGCATTATATCTTATAGTTTCCGAGATATGGACTATCGATAATTTACACCTTAGGCTCTGCTTCTAACTTGGGCCCAAATTGTAAAATGGTCTTATCTATTGGCGATTTCGTCCCAATTCACATTCCAAGTGATATTCGGCATGCTAATTACATTGCCGGTTGCGAAATTGCATTATCTCTTATAGTTTCCGTGATATGGACTATCAATAATTTACACCTTAGGCTCTGCTTCTAACTTGGGCCCAAATTGTAAAATGGTCTTATCTATTGGCGATTTCGTTCCAATTCACATTCCAAGTAATAGTCGGCATGCTAATTACATTGCCGGTTGCCAAATTGCATTATCTCTTATAGTTTCCGAGATATGGACTATCGATAATTTACACCTTAGGCTCTGCTTCTAACTTGGGCCCAAATTGTAAAATGGTCTTATCTATTGGCGATTTCGTTCCAATTCACATTCCAAGTAATATTCGGCATGCTAATTACATTGCCGGTTGCCAAATTGCATTATCTCTTATAGTTTCCGAGATATGGACTATCGATAATTTACACCTTAGGCTCTGCTTCTAACTTGGGCCCAAATTGTAAAATGGTCTTATCTATTGGCGATTTCGTTCCAATTCACATTCCAAGTAATATTCGGCATGCTAATTACATTGCCGGTTGCCAAATTGCATTATCTCTTATAGTTTCCGAGATATGGACTATCGATAATTTACACCATAGGCTCTGCTTCTAACTTGGGCCCAAATTGTAAAATGGTCTTATCTATTGGCGATTTCCTTCCAATTCACATTCCAAGTAATATTCGGCATGCTAATTACATTGCCGGTTGCCAAATTGCATTATCTCTTATAGTTTCCGAGATATGGACTATCGATAATTTACACCTTAGGCTCTGCTTCTAACTTGCTCCCAAATTGTAAAATGGTCTTATCTATTGGCGAATTCGTTCCAATTCACATTCCAAGTAATATTCGGAATGCTAATTACATTGCCGGTTGCCAAATTGCATTATCTCTTATAGTTTCCGAGATATGGACTATCGATAATTTACACCTTAGGCTCTGCTTCTAATTTGGGCCCAAATTGTAAAATGGTCTTATCTATTGGCGATTTCGTTCCAATTCACATTCCAAGTAATATTCGGCATGCTAATTACATTGCCGGTTGCCAAATTGAATTATCTCTTATAGTTTCCGAGATATGGACTATCGATAATTTACACCTTTGGCTCTGCTTCTAACTTGGGCCCAAATTGTAAAATGGTCTTACCTATTGGCGATTTCGTTCCAATTCACATTCCAAGTAATATTCGGCATGCTAATTACATTGCCGGTTGCCAAATTGCATTATCTCTTATAGTCTCCGAGATATGGACTATCGATAATTTACACCTTAGGCTCTGCTTCTAACTTGGGCCCAAATTGTAAAATGGTCTTATCTATTGGCGATTTCGTTCCAACTCACATTCCAAGTAATATTCGGCATGCTAATTACATTGCCGGTTGCCAAATTGCATTATCTCTTATAGTTTCCGAGATATGGACTATCGATAATTTACACCTTAGGCTCTGCTTCTAACTTGGGCCCAAATTGTAAAATGGTCTTATCTATTGGCGATTTCGTCCCAATTCACATTCCAAGTGATATTCGGCATGCTAATTACATTGCCGGTTGCGAAATTGCATTATCTCTTATAGTTTCCGAGATATGGACTATCAATAATTTACACCTTAGGCTCTGCTTCTAACTTGGGCCCAAATTGTAAAATGGTCTTATCTATTGGCGATTTCGTTCCAATTCACATTACAAGTAATATTCGGCATGCTAATTACATTGCCGGTTGCCAAATTGCATTATCTCTTATAGTTTCCGAGATATGGACTATCGATAATTTACACCTTAGGCTCTGCTTCTAACTTGGGCCCAAATTGTAAAATGGTCTTATCTATTGGCGATTTCGTTGCAATTCACATTCCAAGTAATATTCGGCATGCTAATTACATTGCCGGTTGCCAAATTGCATTATCTCTTATAGTTTCCGAGATATGGACTATCGATAATTTACACCTTAGGCTCTGCTTCTAACTTGGGCCCAAATTGTAAAATGGTTTTATCTATTGGCGATTTCGTTCCAATTCACATTCCAAGTAATATTCGGCATGCTAATTACATTGCCGGTTGCCAAATTGCATTATCTCTTATAGTTTCCGAGATATGGACTATCGATAATTTACACCTTAGGCTCTGCTTCTAACTTGGGCCCAAATTGTAAAATGGTCTTATCTATTGGCAATTTCGTTCCAATTCACATTCCAAGTAATATTCGGCATGCTAATTACATTGCCGGTTGCGAAATTGCATTATCTCTTATAGTTTCCGAGATATGGACTATCGATAATTTACACCTTAGGCTCTGCTTCTAACTTGGGCCCAAATTGTAAAATGGTCTTATCTATTGGCAATTTCGTTCCAATTCACATTCCAAGTAATATTCGGCATGCTAATTACATTGCCGGTTGCGAAATTGCATTATCTCTTATAGTTTCCGAGATATGGACTATCGATAATTTACACCTTAGGCTCTGCTTCTAACTTGGGCCCAAATTGTAAAATGGTCTTATCTATTGGCAATTTCGTTCCAATTCACATTCCAAGTAATATTCGGCATGCTAATTACATTGCCGGTTGCCAAATTGCATTATCTCTTATAGTTTCCGAGATATGGGCTATCGATAATTTACACCTTAGGCTCTGCTTCTAACTTGGGCCCAAATTGTAAAATGGTCTTATCTATTGGCGATTTCGTCCCAATTCACATTCATAGTGATATTCGGCATGCTAATTACATTGCCGGTTGCGAAATTGCATTATCTCTTATAGTTTCCGAGATATGGACTATCAATAATTTACACCTTAGGCTCTGCTTCTAACTTGGGCCCAAATTGTAAAATGGTCTTATCTATTGGCGATTTCGTTCCAATTCACATTCCAAGTAATATTCGGCATGCTAATTGCATTGCCGGTTGCCAAATTGCATTATCTCTTATAGTTTCCGAGATATGGACTATCGATAATTTACACCATAGGCTCTGCTTCTAACTTGGGCCAAAACTGTAAAATGGTCTTATCTATTGGCGATTTCGTTCCAATTCACATTCCAAGTAATATTCGGCATGCTAATTACATTGATGGTGCCAAATTGCATTATCTCTTATAGTTTCCGAGATATGGACTATCGATTATTTACACCTTAGGCTCTGCTTCTAACTTGCTCCCAAATTGTAAAATGGTCTTATCTATTGGCGGTTTCCTTCCAATTCACAATCCAAGTAATATTCGGCATGCTAATTACATTGCCGGTTCCCAAATTGCATTATCTCTTATAGTTTCCGAGATATGGACTATCGATAATTTACACCTTAGGCTCTGCTTTTAACTTGGGCCCAAATTGTAAAATGGTCTTATCTATTGGCGATTTCGTTCCAATTCACATTCCAAGTAATA
Source organism: Rhynchophorus ferrugineus (assembly GCF_030347505.1). Classification (NCBI taxonomy): domain Eukaryota; kingdom Metazoa; phylum Arthropoda; class Insecta; order Coleoptera; family Curculionidae; genus Rhynchophorus; species Rhynchophorus ferrugineus. Next base: position 139,819 of record NW_027472921.1, read on the forward strand.
TTCGGCATGCTAATTACATTGCCGGTTGCCAAATTGAATTATCTCTTATAGTTTCCGAGATATGGACTATCGATATTTTACACCTTAGGCTCTGCTTCTAACTTGGGCCCAAATTGTAAAATGGTCTTACCTATTGGCGATTTCGTTCCAATTCACATTCCAAGTAATATTCGGCATGCTAATTACATTGCCGGTTGCCAAATTGCATTATCTCTTATAGTTTCCGAGATATGGACTATCGATAATTTACACCTTAGGCTCTGCTTCTAACTTGGGCCCAAATTGTAAAATGGTCTTATCTATTGGCGATTTCGTTCCAATTCACATTCCAAGTAATATTCGGCATGCTAATTACATTGCCGGTTGCCAAATTGCATTATCTCTTATAGTTTCCGAGATATGGACTATCGATAATTTACACCTTAGGCTCTGCTTCTAACTTGGGCCCAAATTGTAAAATGGTCTTATCTATTGGCGATTTCGTTCCAATTCACATTCCAAGTAATATTCGGCATGCTAATTACATTGCCGGTTGCCAAATTGCATTATCTCTTATAGTTTCCGAGATATGGACTATCGATAATTTACACCATAGGCTCTGCTTCTAACTTGGGCCCAAATTGTAAAATGGTCTTATCTATTGGCGATTTCGTTCCAATTCACATTCCAAGTAATATTCGGCATGCTAATTACATTGCCGGTTGCCAAATTGCATTATCTCTTATAGTTTCCGAGATATGGACTATCGATAATTTACACCTTAGGCTCTGCTTCTAACTTGGGCCCAAATTTTAAAATGGTCTTATCTATTGGCGATTTCGTTCCAATTCACATTCCAAGTAATATTCGGCATGCTAATTACATTGCCGGTTGCCAAATTGCATTATCTCTTATAGTTTCCGAGATATGGACTATCGATAATTTACACCTTAGGCTCTGCTTCTAACTTGGGCCCAAATTGTAAAATGGTCTCATCTATTGGCGATTTCGTTCCAATTCACATTCCAAGTAATATTCGGCATGCTAAATACATTGCCGGTTGCCAAATTGCATTATCTCTTATAGTTTCCGAGATATGGACTATCGATAATTTACACCTTAGGCTCTGCTTCTAACTTGGGCCCAAATTGTAAAATGGTCTTATCTATTGGCGATTTCGTCCCAATTCACATTCCAAGTGATATTCGGCATGCTAATTACATTGCCGGTTGCGAAATTACATTATCTCTTATAGTTTCCGAGATATGGACAATCAATAATTTACACCTTAGGCTCTGCTTCTAACTTGGGCCCAAATTGTAAAATGGTCTTATCTATTGGCGATTTCGTTCCAATTCACATTCCAAGTAATATTCGGCATGCTAATTACATTGCCGGTTGCCAAATTGCATTATCTCTTATAGTTTCCGAGATATGGACTATCGATAATTTACACCTTAGGCTCTGCTTCTAACTTGGGCCCAAATTGTAAAATGGTCTTATCTATTGGCGATTTCGTTGCAATTCACATTCCAAGTAATATTCGGCATGCTAATTACATTGCCGGTTGCCAAATTGCATTATCTCTTATAGTTTCCTAGATATGGACTATCGATAATTTACACCTTAGGCTCTGCTTCTAACTTGGGCCCAAATTGTAAAATGGTCTTATCTATTGGCGATTTCGTTCCAATTCACATTCCAAGTAATATTCGGCATGCTAATTACATTGCCGGTTGCCAAATTGCATTATCTCTTATAGTTTCCGAGATATGGACTATCGATAATTTACACCTTAGGCTCTGCTTCTAACTTGGGCCCAAATTGTAAAATGGTCTTATCTATTGGCGATTTCGTCCCAATTCACATTCCAAGTGATATTCGGCATGCTAATTACATTGCCGGTTGCGAAATTGCATTATCTCTTATAGTTTCCGAGATATGGACTATCAATAATTTACACCTTAGGCTCTGCTTCTAACTTGGGCCCAAATTGTAAAATGGTCTTATCTATTGGCGATTTCGTTCCAATTCACATTCCAAGTAATAGTCGGCATGCTAATTACATTGCCGGTTGCCAAATTGCATTATCTCTTATAGTTTCCGAGATATATACTATCGATAATTTACACCTTAGGCTCTGCTTCTAACTTGGGCCCAAATTGTAAAATGGTCTTATCTATTGGCGATTTCGTTCCAATTCACATTCCTAGTAATATTCGGCATGCTAATTACATTGCCGGTTGCCAAATTGCATTATCTCTTATAGTTTCCGAGATATGGACTATCGATAATTTACACCTTAGGCTCTGCTTCTAACTTGGGCCCAAATTGTAAAATGGTCTTATCTATTGGCGATTTCGTTCCAATTCACATTCCAAGTAATATTCGGCATGCTAATTACATTGCCGGTTGCCAAATTGCATTATCTCTTATAGTTTCCGAGATATGGACTATCGATAATTTACACCATAGGCTCTGCTTCTAACTTGGGCCCAAATTGTAAAATGGTCTTATCTATTGGCGATTTCGTTCCAATTCACATTCCAAGTAATATTCGGCATGCTAATTACATTGCCGGTTGCCAAATTGCATTATCTCTTATAGTTTCCGAGATATGGACTATCGATAATTTATACCATAGGCTCTGCTTCTAACTTGGGCCCAAATTGTAAAATGGTCTTATCTATTGGCGATTTCGTTCCAATTCACATTCCAAGTAATAGTCGGCATGCTAATTACATTGCCGGTTGCCAAATTGCATTATCTCTTATAGTTTCCGAGATATGGACTATCGATAATTTACACCTTAGGCTCTGCTTCTAACTTGGGCCCAAATTGTAAAATGGTCTTATCTATTGGCGATTTCGTTCCAATTCACATTCCAAGTAATATTCGGCATGCTAATTACATTGCCGGTTGCCAAATTGCATTATCTCTTATAGTTTCCGAGATATGGACTATCGATAATTTACACCTTAGGCTCTGCTTCTAACTTGGGCCCAAATTGTAAAATGGTCTTATCTATTGGCGATTTCGTTCCAATTCACATTCCAAGTAATATTCGGCATGCTAATTACATTGCCGGTTGCCAAATTGCATTATCTCTTATAGTTTCCGAGATATGGACTATCGATAATTTACACCATAGGCTCTGCTTCTAACTTGGGCCCAAATTGTAAAATGGTCTTATCTATTGGCGATTTCGTTCCAATTCACATTCCAAGTAATATTCGGCATGCTAATTACATTGCCGGTTGCCAAATTGCATTATCTCTTATAGTTTCCGAGATATGGACTATCGATAATTTACACCTTAGGCTCTGCTTCTAACTTGCTCCCAAATTGTAAAATGGTCTTATCTATTGGCGAATTCGTTCCAATTCACATTCCAAGTAATATTCGGCATGCTAATTACATTGCCGGTTGCCAAATTGCATTATCTCTTATAGTTTCCGAGATATGGACTATCGATAATTTACACCTTAGGCTCTGCTTCTAATTTGGGCCCAAATTGTAAAATGGTCTTATCTATTGGCGATTTCGTTCCAATTCACATTCCAAGTAATAGTCGGCATGCTAATTACATTGCCGGTTGCCAAATTGCATTATCTCTTATAGTTTCCGAGATATATACTATCGATAATTTACACCTTAGGCTCTGCTTCTAACTTGGGCCCAAATTGTAAAATGGTCTTATCTATTGGCGATTTCGTTCCAATTCACATTCCTAGTAATATTCGGCATGCTAATTACATTGCCGGTTGCCAAATTGCATTATCTCTTATAGTTTCCGAGATATGGACTATCGATAATTTACACCTTAGGCTCTGCTTCTAACTTGGGCCCAAATTGTAAAATGGTCTTATCTACTGGCGATTTCGTTCCAATTCACATTCCAAGTAATATTCGGCATGCTAATTACATTGCCGGTTGCCAAATTGCATTATCTCTTATAGTTTCCGAGATATGGACTATCGATAATTTACACCATAGGCTCTGCTTCTAACTTGGGCCCAAATTGTAAAATGGTCTTATCTATTGGCGATTTCGTTCCAATTCACATTCCAAGTAATATTCGGCATGCTAATTACATTGCCGGTTGCCAAATTGCATTATCTCTTATAGTTTCCGAGATATGGACTATCGATAATTTATACCATAGGCTCTGCTTCTAACTTGGGCCCAAATTGTAAAATGGTCTTATCTATTGGCGATTTCGTTCCAATTCACATTCCAAGTAATAGTCGGCATGCTAATTACATTGCCGGTTGCCAAATTGCATTATCTCTTATAGTTTCCGAGATATGGACTATCGATAATTTACACCTTAGGCTCTGCTTCTAACTTGGGCCCAAATTGTAAAATGGTCTTATCTATTGGCGATTTCGTTCCAATTCACATTCCAAGTAATATTCGGCATGCTAATTACATTGCCGGTTGCCAAATTGCATTATCTCTTATAGTTTCCGAGATATGGACTATCGATAATTTACACCTTAGGCTCTGCTTCTAACTTGGGCCCAAATTGTAAAATGGTCTTATCTATTGGCGATTTCGTTCCAATTCACATTCCAAGTAATATTCGGCATGCTAATTACATTGCCGGTTGCCAAATTGCATTATCTCTTATAGTTTCCTAGATATGGACTATCGATAATTTACACCATAGGCTCTGCTTCTAACTTGGGCCCAAATTGTAAAATGGTCTTATCTATTGGCGATTTCGTTCCAATTCACATTCCAAGTAATATTCGGCATGCTAATTACATTGCCGGTTGCCAAATTGCATTATCTCTTATAGTTTCCGAGATATGGACTATCGATAATTTACACCTTAGGCTCTGCTTCTAACTTGCTCCCAAATTGTAAAATGGTCTTATCTATTGGCGAATTCGTTCCAATTCACACTCCAAGTAATATTCGGCATGCTAATTACATTGCCGGTTGCCAAATTGCATTATCTCTTATAGTTTCCGAGATATGGACTATCGATAATTTACACCTTAGGCTCTGCTTCTAATTTGGGCCCAAATTGTAAAATGGTCTTATCTATTGGCGATTTCGTTCCAATTCACATTCCAAGTAATAGTCGGCATGCTAATTACATTGCCGGTTGCCAAATTGCATTATCTCTTATAGTTTCCGAGATATATACTATCGATAATTTACACCTTAGGCTCTGCTTCTAACTTGGGCCCAAATTGTAAAATGGTCTTATCTATTGGCGATTTCGTTCCAATTCACATTCCTAGTAATATTCGGCATGCTAATTACATTGCCGGTTGCCAAATTGCATTATCTCTTATAGTTTCCGAGATATGGACTATCGATAATTTACACCTTAGGCTCTGCTTCTAACTTGGGCCCAAATTGTAAAATGGTCTTATCTACTGGCGATTTCGTTCCAATTCACATTCCAAGTAATATTCGGCATGCTAATTACATTGCCGGTTGCCAAATTGCATTATCTCTTATAGTTTCCGAGATATGGACTATCGATAATTTACACCATAGGCTCTGCTTCTAACTTGGGCCCAAATTGTAAAATGGTCTTATCTATTGGCGATTTCGTTCCAATTCACATTCCAAGTAATATTCGGCATGCTAATTACATTGCCGGTTGCCAAATTGCATTATCTCTTATAGTTTCCGAGATATGGACTATCGATAATTTATACCATAGGCTCTGCTTCTAACTTGGGCCCAAATTGTAAAATGGTCTTATCTATTGGCGATTTCGTTCCAATTCACATTCCAAGTAATAGTCGGCATGCTAATTACATTGCCGGTTGCCAAATTGCATTATCTCTTATAGTTTCCGAGATATGGACTATCGATAATTTACACCTTAGGCTCTGCTTCTAACTTGGGCCCAAATTGTAAAATGGTCTTATCTATTGGCGATTTCGTTCCAATTCACATTCCAAGTAATATTCGGCATGCTAATTACATTGCCGGTTGCCAAATTGCATTATCTCTTATAGTTTCCGAGATATGGACTATCGATAATTTACACCTTAGGCTCTGCTTCTAACTTGGGCCCAAATTGTAAAATGGTCTTATCTATTGGCGATTTCGTTCCAATTCACATTCCAAGTAATATTCGGCATGCTAATTACATTGCCGGTTGCCAAATTGCATTATCTCTTATAGTTTCCGAGATATGGACTATCGATAATTTACACCATAGGCTCTGCTTCTAACTTGGGCCCAAATTGTAAAATGGTCTTATCTATTGGCGAATTCGTTCCAATTCACATTCCAAGTAATATTCGGCATGCTAATTACATTGCCGGTTGCCAAATTGCATTATCTCTTATAGTTTCCGAGATATGGACTATCGATAATTTACACCTTAGGCTCTGCTTCTAATTTGGGCCCAAATTGTAAAATGGTCTTATCTATTGGCGATTTCGTTCCAATTCACATTCCAAGTAATATTCGGCATGCTAATTACATTGCCGGTTGCCAAATTGAATTATCTCTTATAGTTTCCGAGATATGGACTATCGATAATTTACACCTTAGGCTCTGCTTCTAACTTGGGCCCAAATTGTAAAATGGTCTTACCTATTGGCGATTTCGTTCCAATTCACATTCCAATTAATATTCGGCATGCTAATTACATTGCCGGTTGCCAAATTGCATTATCTCTTATAGTTTCCGAGATATGGACTATCGATAATTTACACCTTAGGCTCTGCTTCTAACTTGGGCCCAAATTGTAAAATGGTCTTATCTATTGGCGATTTCGTTCCAATTCAAATTCCAAGTAATATTCGGCATGCTAATTACATTGCCGGTTGCCAAATTGCATTATCTCTTATAGTTTCCGAGATATGGACTATCGATAATTTACACCTTAGGCTCTGCTTCTAATTTGGGCCCAAATTGTAAAATGGTCTTATCTATTGGCGATTTCGTTCCAATTCACATTCCAAGTAATATTCATCATGCTAATTACATTGCCGGTTGCCAAATTGAATTATCTCTTATAGTTTCCGAGATATGGACTATCGATAATTTACACCTTAGGCTCTGCTTCTAACTTGGGCCCAAATTGTAAAATGGTCTTACCTATTGGCGATTTCGTTCCAATTCACATTCCAAGTAATATTCGGCATGCTAATTACATTGCCGGTTGCCAAATTGCATTATCTCTTATAGTTTCCGAGATATGGACTATCGATAATTTACACCTTAGGCTCTGCTTCTAACTTGGGCCCAAATTGTAAAATGGTCTTATCTATTAGCGATTTCGTTCCAATTCACATTCCAAGTAATATTCCGCATGCTAATTACATTGCCGGTTGCCAAATTGCATTATCTCTTATAGTTTCCGAGATATGGACTATCGATAATTTACACCATAGGCTCTGCTTCTAACTTGGGCCCAAATTGTAAAATGGTCTTATCTATTGGCGATTTCGTTCCAATTCACATTCCAAGTAATATTCGGCATGCTAATTACATTGCCGGTTGCCAAATTGCATTATCTCTTATAGTTTCCGAGATATGGACTATCGATAATTTACACCTTAGGCTCTGCTTCTAACTTGGGCCCAAATTGTAAAATGGTCTTATCTATTGGCGATTTCGTTCCAATTCACATTCCAAGTAATATTCGGCATGCTAATTACATTGCCGGTTGCCAAATTGCATTATCTCTTATAGTTTCCGAGATATGGACTATCGATAATTTACACCTTAGGCTCTGCTTCTAACTTGGGCCCAAATTCTAAAATGGTCTTATCTATTGGCGATTTCGTCCCAATTCACATTCCAAGTGATATTCGGCATGCTAATTACATTGCCGGTTGCGAAATTGCATTATCTCTTATAGTTTCCGAGATATGGACTATCAATAATTTACACCTTAGGCTCTGCTTCTAACTTGGGCCCAAATTGTAAAATGGTCTTATCTATTGGCGATTTCGTTCCAATTCACATTCCAAGTAATATACGGCACGCTAATTACATTGCCGGTTGCCAAATTGCATTATCTCTTATAGTTTCCGAGATATGGACTATCGATAATTTACACCTTAGGCTCTGCTTCTAACTTGGGCCCAAATTGTAAAATGGTCTAATCTATTGGCGATTTCGTTGCAATTCACATTCCAAGTAATATTCGGCATGCTAATTACATTGCCGGTTGCCAAATTGCATTCTCTCTTATAGTTTTCGAGATATGGACTATCGATAATTTACACCTTAGGCTCTGCTTCTAACTTGGGCCCAAATTGTAAAATGGTCTTATCTATTGGCGATTTCGTTCCAATTCACATTCCAAGTAATATTCGGCATGCTAATTACATTGCCGGTTGCCAAATTGCATTATCTCTTATAGTTTCCGAGATATGGACTATCGATAATTTACACCTTAGGCTCTGCTTCTAACTTGGGCCCAAATTGTAAAATGGTCTTATCTATTGGCGATTTCGTCCCAATTCACATTCCAAGTGATATTCGGCATGCTAATTACATTGCCGGTTGCGAAATTGCATTATCTCTTATAGTTTCCGAGATATGGACTATCAATAATTTACACCTTAGGCTCTGCTTCTAACTTGGGCCCAAATTGTTAAATGGTCTTATCTATTGGCGATTTCGTTCCAATTCACATTCCAAGTAATATTCGGCATGCTAATTACATTGCCGGTTGCCAAATTGCATTATCTCTTATAGTTTCCGAGATATGGACTATCAATAATTTACACCTTAGGCTCTGCTTCTAACTTGGGCCCAAATTGCAAAATGGACTTATCTATTGGCGATTTCGTTCCAATTCACATTCCAAGTAATATTCGGCATGCTAATTACATTGCCGGTTGCCAAATTGCATTATCTCTTATAGTTTCCGAGATATGGACTATCGATAATTTACACCTTTGGTTCTGCTTCTAACTTGGGCCCAAATTGTAAAATGGTCTTATCTATTGGCGATTTCGTTCCAATTCACATTCCAAGTAATATTCGGCATGCTAATTACATTGCCGGTTGCCAAATTGCATTATCTCTTATAGTTTCCGAGATATGGACTATCGATAATTTACACCTTAGGCTCTGCTTCTAACTTGGGCCCAAATTGTAAAATGGTCTTATCTATTGGCGATTTCGTTCCAATTCACATTCCAAGTAATATTCGGCATGCTAATTACATTGCCGGTTGCCAAATTGCATTATCTCTTATAGTTTCCGAGATATGGACTATCGATAATTTACACCTTAGGGTCTGCTTCTAACTTGGGCCCAAATTGTAAAATGGTCTTATCTATTGGCGATTTCGTTCCAATTCACACTCCAAGTAATATTCGGCATGCTAATTACATTGCCGGTTGCGAAATTGCATTATCTCTTATAGTTTCCGAGATATGGACTATCAATAATTAACACCTTAGGCTCTGCTTCTAACTTGGGCCCAAATTGTAAAATGGTCTTATCTATTGGCGATTTCGTTCCAATTCACATTCTAAGTAATATTCGGCATGCTAATTACATTGCCGGTTGCCAAATTGCATTATCTCTTATAGTTTCCGAGATATGGACTATCGATAATTTACACCTTAGGCTCTGCTTCTAACTTGGGCCCAAATTGTAAAATGGCCTTATCTATTGGCGATTTCGTCCCAATTCACATTCCAAGTAATATTCGGCATGCTAATTACATTGCCGGTTGCGAAATTGCATTATCTCTTATAGTTTCAGAGATATGGACTATCGATAATTTACACCTTAGGCTCTGCTTCTAACTTGGGCCCAAATTGTAAAATGGTCTTATCTATTGGCGATTTCGTTCCAATTCACATTCCAAGTAATATTCCGCATGCTAATTACATTGCCGGTTGCCAAATTGCATTATCTCTTATAGTTTCCGAGATATGGACTATCGATAATTTACACCATAGGCTCTGCTTCTAACTTGGGCCCAAATTGTAAAATGGTCTTATCTATTGGCGATTTCGTTCCAATTCACATTCCAAGTAATATTCGGCATGCTAATTACATTGCCGGTTGCCAAATTGCATTATCTCTTATAGTTTCCGAGATATGGACTATCGATAATTTACACCTTAGGCTCTGCTTTTAACTTAGGCCCAAATTGTAAAATGGTCTTATCTATTGGCGATTTCGTTCCAATTCACATTCCAAGTAATATTCGCCATGCTAATTACATTGCCGGTTGCCAAATTGCATTATCTCTTATAGTTTCCGAGATATGGACTATCGATAATTTATACCATAGGCTCTGCTTCTAACTTGGGCCCAAATTGTAAAATGGTCTTATCTATTGGCGATTTCGTTCCAATTCACATTCCAAGTAATATTCGGCATGCTAATTACATTGCCGGTTGCCAAATTGCATTATCTCTTATAGTTTCCGAGATATGGACTATCGATAATTTACACCTTAGGCTCTGCTTCTAACTTGGGCCCAAATTGTAAAATGGCCTTATCTATTGGCGATTTCGTCCCAATTCACATTCCAAGTGATATTCGGCATGCTAATTACATTGCCGGTTGCGAAATTGCATTATCTCTTATAGTTTCCGAGATATGGACTATCAATAATTTACACCTTAGGCTCTGCTTCTAACTTGGGCCCAAATTGTAAAATGGTCTTATCTATTGGCGATTTCGTTCCAATTCACATTCCAAGTAATAGTCGGCATGCTAATTACATTGCCGGTTGCCAAATTGCATTATCTCTTATAGTTTCCGAGATATGGACTATCGATAATTTACACCTTAGGCTCTGCTTCTAACTTGGGCCCAAATTGTAAAATGGTCTTATCTATTGGCGATTTCGGTCCAATTCACATTCCAAGTAATATTCGGCATGCTAATTACATTGCCGGTTGCCAAATTGCATTATCTCTTATAGTTTCCGAGATATGGACTATCGATAATTTACACCTTAGGCTCTGCTTCTAACTTGGGCCCAAATTGTAAAATGGTCTTATCTATTGGCAATTTCGTTCCAATTCACATTCCAAGTAATATTCGGCATGCTAATTACATTGCCGGTTGCCAAATTGCATTATCTCTTATAGTTTCCGAGATATGGACTATCGATAATTTACACCATAGGCTCTGCTTCTAACTTGGGCCCAAATTGTAAAATGGTCTTATCTATTGGCGATTTCGTTCCAATTCACATTCCAAGTAATATTCGGCATGCTAATTACATTGCCGGTTGCCAAGTTGCATTATCTCTTATAGTTTCCGAGATATGGACTATCGATAATTTACACCTTAGGCTCTGCTTCTAACTTGCTCCCAAATTGTAAAATGGTCTTATCTATTGGCGATTTCGTTCCAATTCACATTCCAAGTAATATTCGGCATGCTAATTACATTGCCGGTTGCCAAATTGCATTATCTCTTATAGTTTCCGAGATATGGACTATCGATAATTTACACCTTAGGCTCTGCTTCTAATTTGGGCCCAAATTGTAAAATGGTCTTATCTATAGGCGATTTCGTTCCAATTCACATTCCAAGTAATATTCGGCATGCTAATTACATTGCCGGTTGCCAAATTGAATTATCTCTTATAGTTTCCGAGATATGGACTATCGATAATTTACACCTTAGGCTCTGCTTCTAACTTGGGCCCAAATTGTAAAATGGTCTTACCTATTGGCGATTTCGTTCCAATTCACATTCCAAGTAATATTCGGCATGCTAATTACATTGCCGGTTGCCAAATTGCATTATCTCTTATAGTTTCCGAGATATGGACTATCGATAATTTACACCTTAGGCTCTGCTTCTAACTTGGGCCCAAATTGTAAAATGGTCTTATCTATTGGCGATTTCGTTCCAATTCACATTCCAAGTAATATTCGGCATGCTAATTACATTGCCGGTTGCCAAATTGCATTATCTCTTATAGTTTCCGAGATATGGACTATCGATAATTTACACCTTAGGCTCTGCTTCTAACTTGGGCCCAAATTGTAAAATGATCTTATCTATTGGCGATTTCGTTCCAATTCACATTCCAAGTAATATTCCGCATGCTAATTACATTGCCGGTTGCCAAATTGCATTATCTCTTATAGTTTCCGAGATATGGACTATCGATAATTTACACCATAGGTTCTGCTTCTAACTTGGGCCCAAATTGTAAAATGGTCTTATCTATTGGCGATTTCGTTCCAATTCACATTCCAAGTAATATTCGGCATGCTAATTACATTGCCGGTTGCCAAATTGCATTATCTCTTATAGTTTCCGAGATATGGACTATCGATAATTTACACCTTAGGCTCTGCTTCTAACTTGGGCCCAAATTGTAAAATGGTCTTATCTATTGGCGATTTCGTTCCAATTCACATTCCAAATAATATTCGGCATGCTAATTACATTGCCGGTTGCCAAATTGCATTATCTCTTATAGTTTCCGAGATATGGACTATCGATAATTTACACCTTAGGCTCTGCTTCTAACTTGGGCCCAAATTGTAAAATGGTCTTATCTATTGGCGATTTCGTTCCAATTCACATTCCAAGTAATATTCGGCATGCTAATTACATTGCCGGTTGCCAAATTGCATTATCTCTTATAGTTTCCCAGATATGGACTATCGATAATTTACACCTTAGGCTCTGCTTCTAACTTGGGCCCAAATTGTAAAATGGTCTTATCTATTGGCGATTTCGTCCCAATTCACATTCCAAGTGATATTCGGCATGCTAATTACATTGCCGGTTGCGAAATTGCATTACCTCTTATAGTTTCCGAGATATGGACTATCAATAATTTACACCTTAGGCTCTGCTTCTAACTTGGGCTCAAATTGTAAAATGGTCTTATCTATTGGCGATTTCGTTCCAATTCACATTCCAAGTAATATACGGCATGCTAATTACATTGCCGGTTGCCAAATTGCATTATCTCTTATAGTTTCCTAGATATGGACTATCGATAATTTACACCTTAGGCTCTGCTTCTAACTTGGGCCCAAATTGTAAAATGGTCTAATCTATTGGCGATTTCGTTGCAATTCACATTCCAAGTAATATTCGGCATGCTAATTACATTGCCGGTTGCCAAATTGCATTATCTCTTATAGTTTCCGAGATATGGACTATCGATAATTTACACCTTAGGCTCTGCTTCTAACTTGGGCCCAAATTGTAAAATGGTCTTATCTATTGGCGATTTCGTTCCAATTCACATTCCAAGTAATATTCGGCATGCTAATTACATTGCCGGTTGCCAAATTGCATTATCTCTTATAGTTTCCGAGATATGGACTATCGATAATTTACACCTTAGGCTCTGCTTCTAACTTGGGCCCAAATTGTAAAATGGTCTTATCTATTGGCGATTTCGTCCCAATTCACATTCCAAGTGATATTCCGCATGCTAATTACATTGCCGGTTGCGAAATTGCATTATCTCTTATAGTTTCCGAGATATGGACTATCAATAATTTACACCTTAGGCTCTGCTTCTAACTTGGGCCCAAATTGTAAAATGGTCTTATCTATTGGCGATTTCGTTCCATTTCACATTCCAAGTAATATTCGGCATGCTAATTACATTGCCGGTTGCCAAATTGCATTATCTCTTATAGTTTCCGAGATATGGACTATCAATAATTTACACCTTAGGCTCTGCTTCTAACTTGGGCCCAAATTGTAAAATGGTCTTATCTATTGGCGATTTCGTTCCAATTCACATTCCAAGTAATATTCGGCATGCTAATTACATTGCCGGTTGCCAAATTGCATTATCTCTTATAGTTTCCGAGATATGGACTATCGATAATTTACACCTTTGGCTCTGCTTCTAACTTGGGCCCAAATTGTAAAATGGTCTTATCTATTGGCGATTTCGTTCCAATTCACATTCCAAGTAATATTCGGCATGCTAATTACATTGCCGGTTGCCAAATTGCATTATCTCTTATAGTTTCCGAGATATGGACTATCGATAATTTACACCTTAGGCTCTGCTTCTAACTTGGGCCAAAATTGTAAAATGGTCTTATCTATTGGCGATTTCGTTCCAATTCACATTCCGAGTAATATTCGGCATGCTAATTACATTGCCGGTTGCCAAATTGCATTATCTCTTATAGTTTCCGAGATATGGACTATCAATAATTTACACCTTAGGCTCTGCTTCTAACTTGGGCCCAAATTGTAAAATGGTCTTATCTATTGGCGATTTCGTTCCAATTCACACTCCAAGTAATATTCGGCATGCTAATTACATTGCCGGTTGCGAAATTGCATTATCTCTTATAGTTTCCGAGATATGGACTATCCATAATTAACACCTTAGGCTCTGCTTCTAACTTGGGCCCAAATTGTAAAATGGTCTTATCTATTGGCGATTTCGTTCCAATTCACATTCCAAGTAATATTCGGCATGCTAATTACATTGCCGGTTGCCAAATTGCATTATCTCTTATAGTTTCCGAGATATGGACTATCGATAATTTACACCTTAGGCTCTGCTTCTAACTTGGGCCCAAATTGTAAAATGGCCTTATCTATTGGCGATTTCGTCCCAATTCACATTCCAAGTAATATTCGGCATGCTAATTACATTGCCGGTTGCGAAATTGCATTATCTCTTATAGTTTACGAGATATGGACTATCGATAATTTACACCTTAGGCTCTGCTTCTAACTTGGGCCCAAATTGTAAAATGGCCTTATCTATTGGCGATTTCGTCCAAATTCACATTCCAAGTAATATTCGGCATGCTAATTACATTGCCGGTTGCGAAATTGCATTATCTCTTATAGTTTCAGAGATATGGACTATCGATAATTTACACCTTAGGCTCTGCTTCTAACTTGGGCCCAAATTGTAAAATGGTCTTATCTATTGGCGATTTCGTTCCAATTCACATTCCAAGTAATATTCCGCATGCTAATTACATTGCCGGTTGCCAAATTGCATTATCTCTTATAGTTTCCGAGCTATGGACTATCGATAATTTACACCATAGGCTCTGCTTCTAACTTGGGCCCAAATTGTAAAATGGTCTTATCTATTGGCGATTTCGTTCCAATTCACATTCCAAGTAATATTCGGCATGCTAATTACATTGCCGGTTGCCAAATTGCATTATCTCTTATAGTTTCCGAGATATGGACTATCGATAATTTACACCTTAGGCTCTGCTTCTAACTTGGGCCCAAATTGTAAAATGGTCTTATCTATTGGCGACTTCGTTCCAATTCACATTCCAGGTAATATTCGGCATGCTAATTACATTGCCGGTTGCCAAATTGCATTATCTCTTATAGTTTCCGAGATATGGACTATCGATAATTTACACCATAGGCTCTGCTTCTAACTTGGGCCCAAATTGTAAAATGGTCTTATCTATTGGCGATTTCGTTCCAATTCACATTCCATGTAATATTCGGCATGCTAATTACATTGCCGGTTGCCAAATTGCATTATCTCTTATAGTTTCCGAGATATGGACTATCGATAATTTACACCTTAGGCTCTGCTTCTAACTTGGGCCCAAATTGTAAAATGGTCTTATCTATTGGCGATTTCGTTCCAATTCACATTCCAAGTAATATTCGGCATGCTAATTACATTGCCGGTTGCCAAATTGCATTATCTCTTATAGTTTCCGAGATATGGACTATCGATAATTTACACCTTAGGCTCTGCTTCTAACTTGGGCCCAAATTGTAAAATGGTCTTATCTATTGGCGATTTCGTCCCAATTCACATTCCAAGTGATATTCGGCATGCTAATTACATTGCCGGTTGCGAAATTGCATTATCTCTTATAGTTTCCGAGATATGGACTATCAATAATTTACACCTTAGGCTCTGCTTCTAACTTGGGCCCAAATTGTAAAATGGTCTTATCTATTGGCGATTTCGTTCCAATTCACATTCCAAGTAATAGTCGGCATGCTAATTACATTGCCGGTTGCCAAATTGCATTATCTCTTATAGTTTCCGAGATATGGACTATCGATAATTTACACCTTAGGCTCTGCTTCTAACTTGGGCCCAAATTGTAAAATGGTCTTATCTATTGGCGATTTCGTTCCAATTCACATTCCAAGTAATATTCGGCATGCTAATTACATTGCCGGTTGCCAAATTGCATTATCTCTTATAGTTTCCGAGATATGGACTATCGATAATTTACACCTTAGGCTCTGCTTCTAACTTGGGCCCAAATTGTAAAATGGTCTTATCTATTGGCGATTTCGTTCCAATTCACATTCCAAGTAATATTCGGCATGCTAATTACATTGCGGGTTGCCAAATTGCATTATCTCTTATAGTTTCCGAGATATGGACTATCGATAATTTACACCATAGGCTCTGCTTCTAACTTGGGCCCAAATTGTAAAATGGTCTTATCTATTGGCGATTTCGTTCCAATTCACATTCCATGTAATATTCGGCATGCTAATTACATTGCCGGTTGCCAAATTGCATTATCTCTTATAGTTTCCGAGATATGGACTATCGATAATTTACACCTTAGGCTCTGCTTCTAACTTGGGCCCAAATTGTAAAATGGTCTTATCTATTGGCGATTTCGTTCCAATTCACATTCCAAGTAATATTCGGCATGCTAATTACATTGCCGGTTGCCAAATTGCATTATCTCTTATAGTTTCCGAGATATGGACTATCGATAATTTACACCTTAGGCTCTGCTTCTAACTTGGGCCCAAATTGTAAAATGGTCTTATCTATTGGCGATTTCGTCCCAATTCACATTCCAAGTGATATTCGGCATGCTAATTACATTGCCGGTTGCGAAATTGCATTATCTCTTATAGTTTCCGAGATATGGACTATCAATAATTTACACCTTAGGCTCTGCTTCTAACTTGGGCCCAAATTGTAAAATGGTCTTATCTATTGGCGATTTCGTTCCAATTCACATTCCAAGTAATAGTCGGCATGCTAATTACATTGCCGGTTGCCAAATTGCATTATCTCTTATAGTTTCCGAGATATGGACTATCGATAATTTACACCTTAGGCTCTGCTTCTAACTTGGGCCCAAATTGTAAAATGGTCTTATCTATTGGCGATTTCGTTCCAATTCACATTCCAAGTAATATTCGGCATGCTAATTACATTGCCGGTTGCCAAATTGCATTATCTCTTATAGTTTCCGAGATATGGACTATCGATAATTTACACCTTAGGCTCTGCTTCTAACTTGGGCCCAAATTGTAAAATGGTCTTATCTATTGGCGATTTCGTTCCAATTCACATTCCAAGTAATATTCGGCATGCTAATTACATTGCGGGTTGCCAAATTGCATTATCTCTTATAGTTTCCGAGATATGGACTATCGATAATTTACACCATAGGCTCTGCTTCTAACTTGGGCTCAAATTGTAAAATGGTCTTATCTATTGGCGATTTCGTTCCAATTCACATTCCAAGTAATATTCGGCATGCTAATTACATTGCCGGTTGCCAAATTGCATTATCTCTTATAGTTTCCGAGATATGGACTATCGATAATTTACACCTTAGGCTCTGCTTCTAACTTGCTCCCAAATTGTAAAATGGTCTTATCTATTGGCGATTTCGTTCCAATACACATTCCAAGTAATATTCGGCATGCTAATTACATTGCCGGTTGCCAAATTGCATTATCTCTTATAGTTTCCGAGATATGGACTATCGATAATTTACACCTTAGGCTCTGCTTCTAATTTGGGCCCAAATTGTAAAATGGTCTTATCTATAGGCGATTTCGTTCCAATTCACATTCCAAGTAATATTCGGCATGCTAATTACATTGCCGGTTGCCAAATTGAATTATCTCTTATAGTTTCCGAGATATGGAATATCTATAATTTACACCTTAGGCTCTGCTTCTAACTTGGGCCCAAATTGTAAAATGGTCTTATCTATTGGCGATTTCGTTCCAATTCACATTCCAAGTAATATTCGGCATGCTAATTACATTGCCGGTTGCCAAATTGCATTATCTCTTATAGTTTCCGAGATATGGACTATCGATAATTTACACCTTAGGCTCTGCTTCTAACTTGGGCCCAAACTGTAAAATGATCTTATCTATTGGCGATTTCGTTCCAATTCACATTCCAAGTAATATTCCGCATGCTAATTACATTGCCGGTTGCCAAATTGCATTATCTCTTATAGTTTCCGAGATATGGACTATTGATAATTTACACCATAGGTTCTGCTTCTAACTTGGGCCCAAATTGTAAAATGGTCTTATCTATTGGCGATTTCGTTCCAATTCACATTCCAAGTAATATTCGGCATGCTAATTACATTGCCGGTTGCCAAATTGCATTATCTCTTATAGTTTCCGAGATATGGACTATCGATAATTTACACCTTAGGCTCTGCTTCTAACTTGGGCCCAAATTGTAAAATGGTCTTATCTATTGGCGATTTCGTCCCAATTCACATTCCAAGTGATATTCGGCATGCTAATTACATTGCCGGTTGCGAAATTGCATTACCTCTTATAGTTTCCGAGATATGGACTATCAATAATTTACACCTTAGGCTCTGCTTCTAACTTGGGCTCAAATTGTAAAATGGTCTTATCTATTGGCGATTTCGTTCCAATTCACATTCCAAGTAATATACGGCATGCTAATTACATTGCCGGTTGCCAAATTGCATTATCTCTTATAGTTTCCGAGATATGGACTATCGATAATTTACACCTTAGGCTCTGCTTCTAACTTGGGCCCAAATTGTAAAATGGTCTAATCTATTGGCGATTTCGTTGCAATTCACATTCCAAGTAATATTCGGCATGCTAATTACATTGCCGGTTGCCAAATTGCATTATCTCTTATAGTTTCCGAGATATGGACTATCGATAATTTACACCTTAGGCTCTGCTTCTAACTTGGGCCCAAATTGTAAAATGGTCTTATCTATTGGCGATTTCGTTCCAATTCACATTCCAAGTAATATTCGGCATGCTAATTACATTGCCGGTTGCCAAATTGCATTATCTCTTATAGTTTCCGAGATATGGACTATCGATAATTTACACCTTAGGCTCTGCTTCTAACTTGGGCCCAAATTGTAAAATGGTCTTATCTATTGGCGATTTCGTCCCAATTCACATTCCAAGTGATATTCGGCATGCTAATTACATTGCCGGTTGCGAAATTGCATTATCTCTTATAGTTTCCGAGATATGGACTATCAATAATTTACACCTTAGGCTCTGCTTCTAACTTGGGCCCAAATTGTAAAATGGTCTTATCTATTGGCGATTTCGTTCCAATTCACATTCCAAGTAATATTCGGCATGCTAATTACATTGCCGGTTGCCAAATTGCATTATCTCTTATAGTTTCCGAGATATGGACTATCAATAATTTACACCTTAGGCTCTGCTTCTAACTTGGGCCCAAATTGTAAAATGGTCTTATCTATTGGCGATTTCGTTCCAATTCACATTCCAAGTAATATTCGGCATGCTAATTACATTGCCGGTTGCCAAATTGCATTATCTCTTATAGTTTCCGAGATATGGACTATCGATAATTTACACCTTTGGCTCTGCTTCTAACTTGGGCCCAAATTGTAAAATGGTCTTATCTATTGGCGATTTCGTTCCAATTCACATTCCAAGTAATATTCGGCATGCTAATTACATTGCCGGTTGCCAAATTGCATTATCTCTTATAGTTTCCGAGATATGGACTATCGATAATTTACACCTTAGGCTCTGCTTCTAACTTGGGCCAAAATTGTAAAATGGTCTTATCTATTGGCGATTTCGTTCCAATTCACATTCCAAGTAATATTCGGCATGCTAATTACATTGCCGGTTGCCAAATTGCATTATCTCTTATAGTTTCCGAGATATGGACTATCAATAATTTACACCTTAGGCTCTGCTTCTAACTTGGGCCCAAATTGTAAAATGGTCTTATCTATTGGCGATTTCGTTCCAATTCACACTCCAAGTAATATTCGGCATGCTAATTACATTGCCGGTTGCGAAATTGCATTATCTCTTATAGTTTCCGAGATATGGACTATCCATAATTAACACCTTAGGCTCTGCTTCTAACTTGGGCCCAAATTGTAAAATGGTCTTATCTATTGGCGATTTCGTTCCAATTCACATTCCAAGTAATATTCGGCATGCTAATTACATTGCCGGTTGCCAAATTGCATTATCTCTTATAGTTTCCGAGATATGGACTATCGATAATTTACACCTTAGGCTCTGCTTCTAACTTGGGCCCAAATTGTAAAATGGCCTTATCTATTGGCGATTTCGTCCCAATTCACATTCCAAGTAATATTCGGCATGCTAATTACATTGCCGGTTGCGAAATTGCATTATCTCTTATAGTTTCCGAGATATGGACTATCGATAATTTACACCTTAGGCTCTGCTTCTAACTTGGGCCCAAATAGTAAAATGGCCTTATCTATTGGCGATTTCGTCCCAATTCACATTCCAAGTAATATTCGGCATGCTAATTACATTGCCGGTTGCGAAATTGCATTATCTCTTATAGTTTCAGAGATATGGACTATCGATAATTTACACCTTAGGCTCTGCTTCTAACTTGGGCCCAAATTGTAAAATGGTCTTATCTATTGGCGATTTCGTTCCAATTCACATTCCAAGTAATATTCCGCATGCTAATTACATTGCCGGTTGCCAAATTGCATTATCTCTTATAGTTTCCGAGATATGGACTATCGATAATTTACACCATAGGCTCTGCTTCTAACTTGGGCCCAAATTGTAAAATGGTCTTATCTATTGGCGATTTCGTTCCAATTCACATTCCAAGTAATATTCGGCATGCTAATTACATTGCCGGTTGCCAAATTGCATTATCTCTTATAGTTTCCGAGATATGGACTATCGATAATTTACACCTTAGGCTCTGCTTCTAACTTGGGCCCAAATTGTAAAATGGTCTTATCTATTGGCGATTTCGTTCCAATTCACATTCCAGGTAATATTCGGCATGCTAATTACATTGCCGGTTGCCAAATTGCATTATCTCTTATAGTTTCCGAGATATGGACTATCGATAATTTACACCATAGGCTCTGCTTCTAACTTGGGCCCAAATTGTAAAATGGTCTTATCTATTGGCGATTTCGTTCCAATTCACATTCCAAGTAATATTCGGCATGCTAATTACATTGCCGGTTGCCAAATTGCATTATCTCTTATAGTTTCCGAGATATGGACTATCGATAATTTACACCTTAGGCTCTGCTTCTAACTTGGGCCCAAATTGTAAAATGGTCTTATCTATTGGCGATTTCGTTCCAATTCACATTCCAAGTAATATTCGGCATGCTAATTACATTGCCGGTTGCCAAATTGCATTATCTCTTATAGTTTCCGAGATATGGACTATCGATAATTTACACCTTAGGCTCTGCTTCTAACTTGGGCCCAAATTGTAAAATGGTCTTATCTATTGGCGATTTCGTCCCAATTCACATTCCAAGTGATATTCGGCATGCTAATTACATTGCCGGTTGCGAAATTGCATTATCTCTTATAGTTTCCGAGATATGGACTATCAATAATTTACACCTTAGGCTCTGCTTCTAACTTGGGCCCAAATTGTAAAATGGTCTTATCTATTGGCGATTTCGTTCCAATTCACATTCCAAGTAATAGTCGGCATGCTAATTACATTGCCGGTTGCCAAATTGCATTATCTCTTATAGTTTCCGAGATATGGACTATCGATAATTTACACCTTAGGCTCTGCTTCTAACTTGGGCCCAAATTGTAAAATGGTCTTATCTATTGGCGATTTCGTTCCAATTCACATTCCAAGTAATATTCGGCATGCTAATTACAGTGCCGGTTGCCAAATTGCATTATCTCTTATAGTTTCCGAGATATGGACTATCGATAATTTACACCTTAGGCTCTGCTTCTAACTTGGGCCCAAATTGTAAAATGGTCTTATCTATTGGCGATTTCGTTCCAATTCACATTCCAAGTAATATTCGGCATGCTAATTACATTGCGGGTTGCCAAATTGCATTATCTCTTATAGTTTCCGAGATATGGACTATCGATAATTTACACCATAGGCTCTGCTTCTAACTTGGGCTCAAATTGTAAAATGGTCTTATCTATTGGCGATTTCGTTCCAATTCACACTCCAAGTAATATTCGGTATGCTAATTACATTGCCGGTTGCCAAATTGCATTATCTCTTATAGTTTCCGAGATATGGACTATCGATAATTTACACCTTAGGCTCTGCTTCTAACTTGCTCCCAAATTGTAAAATGGTCTTATCTATTGGCGATTTCGTTCCAATTCACATTCCAAGTAATATTCGGCATGCTAATTACATTGCCGGTTGCCAAATTGCATTATCTCTTATAGTTTCCGAGATATGGACTATCGATAATTTACACCTTAGGCTCTGCTTCTAACTTGGGCCCAAATTGTAAAATGGTCTTATCTATTGGCGATTTCGTCCCAATTCACATTCCAAGTGATATTCGGCATGCTAATTACATTGCCGGTTGCCAAATTGCATTATCTCTTATAGTTTCCGAGATATGGACTATCGATAATTTACACCTTAGGCTCTGCTTCTAACTTGGGCCCAAATTGTAAAATGGTCTTATCTATTGGCGATTTCGTTCCAATTCACATTCCAAGTAATAAACGGCATGCTAATTACATTGCCGGTTGCCAAATTGCATTATCTCTTATAGTTTCCGAGATATGGACTATCGATAATTTACACCTTAGGCTCTGCTTCTAACTTGGGCCCAAATTGTAAAATGGTCTTATCTATTGGCGATTTCGTCCCAATTCACATTCCAAGTGATATTCGGCATGCTAATTACATTGCCGGTTGCGAAATTGCATTACCTCTTATAGTTTCCGAGATATGGACTATCAATAATTTACACCTTAGGCTCTGCTTCTAACTTGGGCTCAAATTGTAAAATGGTCTTATCTATTGGCGATTTCGTTCCAATTCACATTCCAAGTAATATACGGCATGCTAATTACATTGCCGGTTGCCAAATTGCATTATCTCTTATAGTTTCCGAGATATGGACTATCGATAATTTACACCTTAGGCTCTGCTTCTAACTTGGGCCCAAATTGTAAAATGGTCTAATCTATTGGCGATTTCGTTGCAATTCACATTCCAAGTAATATTCGGCATGCTAATTACATTGCCGGCTGCCAAATTGCATTATCTCTTATAGTTTCCGAGATATGGACTATCGATAATTTACACCTTAGGCTCTGCTTCTAACTTGGGCCCAAATTGTAAAATGGTCTTATCTATTGGCGATTTCGTTCCAATTCACATTCCAAGTAATATTCGGCATGCTAATTACATTGCCGGTTGCCAAATTGCATTATCTCTTATAGTTTCCGAGATATGGACTATCGATAATTTACACCTTAGGCTCTGCTTCTAACTTGGGCCCAAATTGTAAAATGGTCTTATCTATTGGCGATTTCGTCCCAATTCACATTCCAAGTGATATTCGGCATGCTAATTCCATTGCCGGTTGCGAAATTGCATTATCTCTTATAGTTTCCGAGATATGGACTATCAATAATTTACACCTTAGGCTCTGCTTCTAACTTGGGCCCAAATTGTAAAATGGTCTTATCTATTGGCGATTTCGTTCCAATTCACATTCCAAGTAATATTCGGCATGCTAATTACATTGCCGGTTGCCAAATTGCATTATCTCTTATAGTTTCCGAGATATGGACTATCAATAATTTACACCTTAGGCTCTGCTTCTAACTTGGGCCCAAATTGTAAAATGGTCTTATCTATTGGCGATTTCGTTCCAATTCACATTCCAAGTAATATTCGGCATGCTAATTACATTGCCGGTTGCCAAATTGCATTATCTCTTATAGTTTCCGAGATATGGACTATCGATAATTTACACCTTTGGCTCTGCTTCTAACTTGGGCCCAAATTGTAAAATGGTCTTATCTATTGGCGATTTCGTTCCAATTCACATTCCAAGTAATATTCGGCATGCTAATTACATTGCCGGTTGCCAAATTGCATTATCTCTTATAGTTTCCGAGATATGGACTATCGATAATTTACACCTTAGGCTCTGCTTCTAACTTGGGCCAAAATTGTAAAATGGTCTTATCTATTGGCGATTTCGTTCCAATTCACATTCCAAGTAATATTCGGCATGCTAATTACATTGCCGGTTGCCAAATTGCATTATCTCTTATAGTTTCCGAGATATGGACTATCAATAATTTACACCTTAGGCTCTGCTTCTAACTTGGGCCCAAATTGTAAAATGGTCTTATCTATTGGCG